>NW_022610396.1:0-99964 GCF_000309985.2 Brassica rapa | reverse complement strand
GGTGTCCGTCAGAACACACAGGACGTCCATGTTTTGTCCGTCAGCACACACATGACGTCCGTGGCTGTACGTGTGTGTCCGTTAGCACACACAGACGTCAATGGCTGTCCATCAGTACACATATCAGCATGTTGGTCCTTGGATTCAGCACGCTGACCCTTCCCGTGGACTGTTCGTGGTGATTTGGGCCCCCGTGGGTTGTCTGTTCAGTACACACAGGGCGTCCGTGGGTGTCCGCCAGCACAACACAGGAGGTCCGTGGCTGTCCATCAGTACACATATCACACGCTGTCCTTGGACTCAGCACGCTGGGCCCTTCCCGTCGACTGTTTGGGTGATTTTGCCCACGTGGGCTGTCTGTTCAGTACACACAGGACGTCTGTGGTGTCCGCCAGCACACACAGGAGGTCCGTGGCTGTCCATCAGTACACATATCAGCACGCTGGTCCTTGGACTCAGCACGCTGGCCCTTCCCGTCGAATGTTTGGGTGATTTTGGCCCACGTGGGCTGTATGTTCAGTACACATAGGACGTCTGTGGGTGTCCGCCAGCACACACATGACGTCTGTGGCTGTCCGTCAGCACACACAGGACGTCCGTGGCTGTCCGTGTGTGTCTGTGTGTGTCCATGTGTGTCCTTCAGCACACACAGGATGTCCAAGGCTGTCCATCAGTACACATATCAGCACGCTGGCCCTTCCCGTGGACTGTTCGGGTGATTTTGGCCCACGTGGGCTTTCTTTTCAGTACACACACGACGTCTGTGGGTGTCCGTCAGAACACACATGACGTCTGTGGGTGTCCGTTAGCACACACAGGACGTCCGTGGCTGTCCGTGTGTGTCTGTGTGTGTCCGTCAACACACACAGGACGTCTGTGGCTGTCCATCAGTACACATATCAGCACGTTGGTCCTTGTACTCAGCACGCTGACCCTTCCCGTGGATTGTTTGGGTGATTTTGGCCCACGTGGGCTGTCTGTTCAGTACACACAGGACGTCCGTGGGTGTCCGCCAACACACACAAGACGTATGTGGCTGTCTGTGTGTGTCCGTCAGCACGTACATGACGTCCGTGGCTGTCCATCAGTACACATATCAGCACGCTGGTCCATGGACTCAGCACGCTGGTCCATGGACTCAGCACGCTGGCCCTTCCCGTGGACTGTTCGGGTGATTTTGGCCCACGTGGGCTGTCTGTTCAGTACACAGAGGACGTCTGTGGGTGTCCGCCAGCACACACAGGACGTCTGTGGCTGTCCGTCAGCACAGACAGGACGTCCGTGGCTGTCCGTGTGTGTCCGTGTGTGTCCGTCAGCACACATAGGACGTCCACGGCTGTCCATCAGTACACATATCAGCATGTTGGTCCTTGGACTTAGCACGCTGGCCCTTCCCGTGGACTGTTCGGGTGATTTTGGCCCACGTGGGCTGTCTGTTCAGTACACAGAGGACGTTTGTGGGTGTCCGCCAGCACACACAGGACGTCTGTGGCTGTCCGTCAGCACACACAGGACGTCTGTGGCTATCCGTGTGAGTCCATGTGTGTCCATGTGTGTCCGTCAGCACACACACAGGATGTCCGTGGCTGTCCATCAGTACACATATCAGCACGCTGGTCCTTGGACTCACCACGCTGGCCCTTCCCGTGGACTGTTTGGGTGATTTGGGCCCACGTGGGCTGACTTTTCAGTACACACAGGACGTCCGTGGGTGTCCGTCAGAACACACTGGACGTCTGTGTGTGTCCGTCAGCACACACAAGATGTCCGTGGCTGTCCGTGTGTGTCCGTCAGCACACACAGGACGTCTGTGGCGGTCCGTCAGTACCAATATCAGCACATTGGTCCTTGGACTCAGCACGCTGACCCTTCCCGTGGACTGTTCAGGTGATTTTGGCCCCCGTCGACTGTCTGTTCAGTACACACAGGGCGTCCATTGGTGTCCGCCAGCACACACAGGACGGCTGTTGCTGTCCGTGTGTGTCCGTCAGCACACTCAGGACGTCTGTGGCTGTCCATCAGTACTCATATCAGCACGCTGGGCCTTGGACACAGCACGCTGGCCCTTCCCGTGGACTGTTCGGGTGATTTTGGCCCACGTGGGCTGTCTGTTCAGTACACACAGGACGTCCGTGTGTGTCCGCCAGCACACACAGGAGGTCCGTGGCTGTCCATCAGTGCACATATCAGCACGCTGGTCCTTGGACTCAGCACGCTGGCCCTTCCCGTCGACTGTTTCGGTGATTTTGGCCCACGTGGGCTGTATGTTCAGTACACATAGGACATATGTGGGTGTCCGCCAGCACACACATGACGTATGTGGCTGTCCGTCAGCACACGCAGGACGTCCGTGTCTATCCGTGTGAGTCCATGTGTGTCCATGTGTGTCCGTCAGCACACACAGAATGTCCGTGGCTGTCCATCAGTACACATATCAGCACGCTGGTCCTTGGACTCAGCATGATGGCCCTTCCCGTGGACTGTTCGGGTGATTTGGGCCCACGTGGGCTATCTTTTCAGTAAACACAGGACGTCTGTGGGTGTCCGTCAGAACACACAGGACGTCCATGTTTGTCCGTCAGCACACACATGACGTCCGTG
This sequence comes from Brassica rapa, assembly GCF_000309985.2. NCBI lineage: Eukaryota > Viridiplantae > Streptophyta > Magnoliopsida > Brassicales > Brassicaceae > Brassica > Brassica rapa. The sequence continues at coordinate 97,363 of NW_022610396.1, read as the reverse complement.
GCTGTACGTGTGTGTCCGTTAGCACACACAGGACGTCAATGGCTGTCCATCAGTACACATATCAGCATGTTGGTCCATGGATTCAGCACGCTGACCCTTCCCGTGGACTGTTCGGGTGATTTTGGCCCCCGTGGGTTGTCTGTTCAGTACACACAGGGCGTCCGTGGGTGTCCGCCAGCACACACAGGAGGTCCGTGGCTGTCCATCAGTACACATATCAGCACGCTGGTCCTTGGACTCAGCACGCTGGCCCTTCCCGTCGACTGTTTGGGTGATTTTGGCCCACGTGGGCTGTCTGTTCAGTACACACAGGACGTCTGTGTGTGTCCGCCAGCACACACAGGAGGTCCGTGGCTGTCCATCAGTACACATATCAGCACGCTGGTCCTTGGACTCAGCACGCTGGCCCTTCCCGTCGACTGTTTGGGTGATTTTGGCCCACGTGGGCTGTATGTTCAGTACACATAGGACATCTGTGGGTGTCCGCCAGCACACACATGACGTCTGTGGCTGTCCGTCAGCACACACAGGACGTCCGTGGCTGTCCATGTGTGTCTGTGTGTGTCCATGTGTGTCCTTCAGCACACACAGGATGTCCAAGGCTGTCCATCAGTACACATATCAGCACGCTGGTCCTTGGACTCAGCACGCTGGCCCTTCCCGTGGACTGTTCGGGTGATTTTGGCCCACGTGGGCTTTCTTTTCAGTACACACATGACGTCTGTGGGTGTCCGTCAGAACACACATGACGTCTGTGGGTGTCCGTTAGCACACACAGGACGTCCGTGGCTGTCCGTGTGTGTCTGTGTGTGTCCGTCAACACACACAGGACGTCTGTGGCTGTCCATCAGTACACATATCAGCACGTTGGTCCTTGTACTCAGCACGCTGACCCTTCCCGTGGATTGTTTGGGTGATTTTGGCCCACGTGGGCTGTCTGTTCAGTACACACAGGACGTCCGTGGGTGTCCGCCAACACACACAAGACGTCTGTGGCTGTCTGTGTGTGTCCGTCAGCACGTACATGACGTCCGTGGCTGTCCATCAGTACACATATCAGCACGCTGGTCCATGGACTCAGCACGCTGGCCCTTCCCGTGGACTGTTCGGGTGATTTTGGCCCACGTGGGCTGTCTGTTCAGTACACAGAGGACGTCTGTGGGTGTCCGCCAGCACACACAGGACGTCTGTGGCTGTCCGTCAGCACAGACAGGACGTCCGTGGCTGTCCGTGTGTGTCCGTGTGTGTCCGTCAGCACACATAGGACGTCCGTGGCTGTCCATCAGTACACATATCAGCATGTTGGTCCTTGGACTTAGCACGCTGGCCCTTCCCGTGGACTGTTCGGTGGGTGATTTTGGCCCACGTGGGCTGTCTGTTCAGTACACAGAGACGTTTGTGGGGTGTCCGCCAGCACACACAGGACGTCTGTGGCTGTCCGTCAGCACACACAGGACGTCTGTGGCTATCCGTGTGAGTCCATGTGTGTCCATGTGTGTCCGTCAGCACACACACAGGATGTCCGTGGCTGTCCATCAGTACACATATCAGCACGCTGGTCCTTGGACTCACCACGCTGGCCCTTCCCGTGGACTGTTTGGGTGATTTGGGCCCACGTGGACTGACTTTTCAGTACACACAGGACGTCCGTGGGTGTCCGTCAGAACACACTGGACGTCTGTGTGTGTCCGTCAGCACACACAAGATGTCCGTGGCTGTCCGTGTGTGTCCGTCAGCACACACATGACGTCTGTGGCGGTCCGTCAGTACCAATATCAGCACATTGGTCCTTGGACTCAGCACGCTGACCCTTCCCGTGGACTGTTCAGGTGATTTTGGCCCCCGTCGGCTGTCTGTTCAGTACACACAGGGCGTCCATTGGTGTCCGCCAGCACACACAGGACGGCTGTTGCTGTCCGTGTGTGTCCGTCAGCACACTCAGGACGTCTGTGGCTTTCCATCAGTACTCATATCAGCACGCTGGGCCTTGGACACAGCACGCTGGCCCTTCCCGTGAACTGTTCGGGTGATTTTGGCCCACGTGGGCTGTCTGTTCAGTACACACAGGACGTCCGTGTGTGTCCGCCAGCACACACAGGAGGTCCGTGGCTGTCCATCAGTGCACATATCAGCACGCTGGTCCTTGGACTCAGCACGCTGGCCCTTCCCGTCGACTGTTTCGGTGATTTTGGCCCACGTGGGCTGTATGTTCAGTAGACATAGGACGTCTGTGGGTGTCCGCCAGCACACACATGACGTCTGTGGCTGTCCGTCAGCACACACAGGACGTCTGTGGCTGTCCGTGTGTGTCTGTGTGTGTCCATGTGTGTCCTTCAGCACACACAAGATGTCCGAGGCTGTCCATCAGTACACATATCAGCACGCTGGTCCTTGGACTCCGCACGCTGGCCCTTCCCGTGGACTGTTCGGGTGATTTTGGCCCACGTGGGCTTTCTTTTCAGTACACACACGACGTCTGTGGGTGTCCGTCAGAACACACATGACGTCTGTGTGTGTCTGTTAGCACACACAGGACGTCTGTGGCTGTCCGTGTGTGTCTGTGTGTGTCCGTCAACACACACAGGACGTCTGTGGCTGTCCATCAGTACACATATCAGCACGTTGGTCCTTGGACTCAGCACGCTGACCCCTCCCGTGGATTGTTTGGGTGATTTTGGCCCACGTGGGCTGTCTGTTCAGTACACACAGGACGTCCGTGGGTGTCCGCCAACACACACAAGACGTCTGTGGCTGTCTGTGTGTGTCCGTCAGCAAGTACATGACGTCCGTGGCTGTCCATCAGTACACATATCAGCACGCTGGTCCATGGACTCAGCACGCTGGCCCTTCCTGTGGACTGTTCAGGGGAATTTGGCCCACGTGGGCTGTCTGTTCAGTACACACAGGACGTCTGTGGGTGTCCGCCAGCACACACAGGACGTCTGTGGCTGTCCGTCAGCACACACAGGACGTCTGTGGCTATCCGTGTTAGTCCATGTGTGTCCATGTGTGTCCGTCAGCACACACAGGATGTCCGTGGCTGTCCATCAGTACACATATCAGCACGCTGGTCCTTGGACTCAGCACGCTGGCCCTTCCCGTGGACTGTTCGGGTGATTTGGGCCCACGTGGGCTATCTTTTCAGTAAACACAGGACGTCTGTGGGTGTCCGTCAGAACACACATGACCTCCATATTTGTCTGTCAGCACACACAGGACGTCCGTTGCTGTCCGTGTGTGTCCGTTAGCACACACATGACGTCAATGGCTGTCCATCAGAACACATATCAGCACGTTGGTTCTTGGATTCAGCACGATGACCCTTCCCGTGGACTGTTCGGGTGATTTTGGCCCACGTGGGCTGTCTGTTCAGTACACACAGGACGTCCGTGGGTGTCCACCAGCACACACAGGACGACCGTTGCTGTTCGTGTGTGTCAGTGTGTGTCTGTCAGCACACACATGACGTCTGTGGCTGTCCATCAGTACACTTATCAGCACGCTAGTCCTTGGACTCAGCACGTTGGCCCTTCCTGTGGACTGTTCGGGTGATTTTGGCCCACGTGGGCTGTCTGTTCAATAGACACAGGACGTCAGTGTGTGTCCGTCAGCACACACAGGACGTCCGTGTGTGTCCATCAGCACACACAAGACGTCTGTGGCTGTCCCTCAGCACACACAGGACGTTCGTAGCTGTCCATGTTGTCCGTCAGCACACACCGGACGTCCGTGGCTGTCCATCAGTACACATATCAGCATGCTGGCCCTTGGACTCAGCACTCTGGCCGTTCCCGTGGACTATCTGGGAGATTTTGGCCCACGTGGGCTGTCTGTTCAGTACACACAGAAAGTCCGTGGGTGTCCGTCAGCACACACAAGACCTCCTTGGGTGGCCGCCAGCACACACAGGACGTCCGTGGCTGTCCGTGTGTGTCTGTCAGCATACACAGAACGTCTGTGGCTGTCCATCAGTACACATATCAGCACGTTGGTCCTTGGACTCAGCACGCTGACCCTTCCCGTGGACTGTTCGGGTGATTTTGGCCCACGTGGGCTGTCTATTCATTACACACAGGACGTCTGCGGGTGTCCGCCAGCACACACAGGACGTCCGTGGCTGTCTGTGTGTGTCCATCAGCACATACAGGACGTCTGTGGCTGTCCATCAGTACACATATCAGCACGCTGGTCCAAGGACTCAACACGCTGGCCCTTCCCGTGGACTGTTCGGGTGATTTTGGCCCACGTGGGCTGTCTGTTCAGTAGACACAGGACGTCTGTATGTGTCCGTTGGCACACACAGTACGTCCATGTGTGTCCGTCAGAACACACGGGACGTCCGTGGCAGTCCGTGTGTAAGACCCGAACCCTGGCCTCTCGACCTGATGGAGTCCGCAGGCTTACTTATTAATTTCTTTGCTTGTTTGATCCATTTTAAGTCTTTTAGTTACTAAGTCATATTCAAATATGAGGTTCATAAACAAAGGAACAGATTGCACAGCAGAATAACAATGTATAAACTTTGTATTACTTGGAAACATGAGATTCAATACACAACTTCTTAACAGTCTCATAGACAATCACTAGTTCATCCCTAGCATCATCTAACCACACGTTACACAGCCTCTTACTGACCGAGCCTTCACGGCTCCTTGGCTTGACCCGAACCATCCTTAGTTCTTGAAACCACAACCAGATAAGCATTAATCATAACCGAGAATAGAACGGATTGATTCTACAATGCTTGGCTTGGTTCCTAGAACTTAGATAAACCTCAGTCAACATAATCATAAAACGTATGAACCTACCTACCGTATCCTAAGTCATTCAACCAACCACCCCTTGACTTAGAATCAGATAGATAGTCCAGAATAGATAAACAGAACACACGAACAGATCCGGATCGTCCTCAAAGACCAATCCGTCTAACCGGATAGAATCTAGGTGCGACCGGCCAATGAAGTCCGGCTCAATGGCCCAACGGACTCCCTTATCTGATCCGGCCTTAGGCCTGGATCCAATCGCCCGAGTAAGCCTCAAGCCTAATCCGGAAGGCTTAGCAACCAGTCAGACCTTGCGACTCTACGTTGGCTTAGACAAACCGTGACCTTGTCTTAACTAGACAAGCCATAGGCAGATCCATAAGGATCGGTCCTAACCTGTCCCGAAAGACACCGTTTGGAACATGCACCCTTTGGCCAGTCATGCCTCTTGGTCCTCGTACCTTTTGATGTTCGTAACCTTTGGTATCTCGTACCTTTTGGTCACTGACACCCTTTGGCAACTCACAACCTTTGGACACTCATGACTCTTGACAACTCGTGCCCTTTGGGTCATTCCCAACCGTTCGTCCTAACCGCCCAGTCTTGGTGCGATCGGATCATCCGACTAACCGACCCGTGTCTAGGCTAGCGGTTTGATTATGTTCGGCCAAAGCCTAGGGACGTGTCCCTTGGACTCAACCAACACAACCTTTTGTGTTTAACCAGAGAGAAGAGAAGAGAAACGAATTGAAACAGATAAGGAGAGACGGATGGGACTTAGGAACCGAGCAGAGCCGCGGTGCGGTCGCATGGACCGTCCGTTCGGTCTGATGGAGCCACGGCCCATCACATACCTTGTGAACCACGTCTGGGTTCTCCATGCTCTTCTCCTTGTCTTGATCTCCCATTCTTGACCGGGGTTAGTTCTCAAACGATCAGAGTCGCCGGAACACAACACCACGACAATCGGCCTTTCTCTTGGCCGGAACTCTCTCTTTCTCTCTTTCTTTCTCTCTACGTTTTTCTCTGAGTATTTTACTCTGGAATTGGATAATGAAATCGACCAGAGAGACCCCATATTTATAGAAAACGAGGGGGTAAGTCTTGCCCCATGAACAGGCACGACTTGCTAGCGAATGGGCACCATCGGCCAAGGGTTGTCCCCTTTTGGCCACTTGCATCCCTTCGCCCTTTCTGATTGAGTTTGGGGTCGGTCACAAGCCCAACCCACGCCCCAGGCCTCCTGGACTTAGCCCACGGCCTTGTTCAAAGACCCAACAGCCCATGGCCTCATGGCCGGACCTCACAGCCCGCCATTGACCCGGACCATCGGCCTAAAGCCCGGACAGTCCATCTAGCTGAGATGAGCTGACTCTCAGCTGCCTTAGCTGAGTGAGCTAGTAGTCCAGCTAGTGGAGCTGACTTAGTAGGGACTGAGCTGGAGTGAACTGAACCTAGCTTCATTGAGCTGGCCGAGCTACTCGTCCACTTCGTCCATCTACCGTCTTACTCATCCTAGCTGTCTCTTAGCTTGTATAAGGTTAAGTCTAAGTTTCCTTATGTCCTTAACCTTCTTTCTCGACCATGGAACGCTTGCCTTGATGTCCTAAGACTGGCTTGCACGTTTCCTCGAACCATGGCCGTCCCAACAATCCTACTCAGGATTGGGGGCGTGACAAGTCTCCCCCCCTTGGGATGGATTCGTCCTCGAATCCGAATCGAATGCTTCCTCGGAAACAAACTGATCCAACCACTCTGGGTACTCTGCTTTCATTCTAGCTTCGGTTTCCCAAGTTATTATATCCTGACCATTACAGTCCCAGACGACCTTGACCATCTGGACCGTCTTCTTCCTTGTTGCTTTTTCCATCCTATCTATGATTCGAACTGGCCTCGTTTCCAAGGTTAGGTTCTTACCAAGATTGTCTGGAATGGCAGGAAGAGCGATGTCTTGGTCCATCAAACATTTCCGAAGTTGGGAGACGTGGAACACATTATGAAATGCGTCCATCTTGGCCGGCAAGTCCAACTTGTAGGCCACCATCCCAACTCTTTCAATGACCTTGAATGGCCCCAAGTATCTCGGGTCTAACTTCCGTCTCCCGGAAATTCGGACTCGTCCTTTGAAGGTAATCATTTTGAGATACACCAAGTCACCTACTTGAAACTCGAGATCTTTCCTCCTTCGATCTGCATAGTTCTTTTGGCGATCTTGTGCCTGTCTCATCTTGTCCCTCAAGAACTTGATCTTTTCGGTTGTCTCTTCGACAATCTCCGGACCAATCATGCTGCGTTCCCCAACTTGGGTCCAGCACAAGGGTGTCCTGCATGGACGCCCATACAGAGCTTTGTATGGCGACATGCCAATACTATTATGGAAACTATTGTTGTAAGCAAATTCTACCAGGGGTAGATGTTTTTCCCAGGAATCACCCCAGTCTAAAACACATGCTCGCAACGTATCTTCCAACGTCTGGATCGTACGTTTCGACTGTCCATCAGTCTGTGGGTGATAGGCTGTACTCATGTTCACTCTTGTTCCTAAAGCTTTTTGGAAAGCTTTTCAGAAGTAAGATGTAAACCTTGATTCCCTATCTGAAACTATGCTTGCCGGCACACCATGTAGTCGGACGATCTCATCAATGTACTTACGTACAATCTGATCTACCCCATCCGACTTCTTGATAGCCAGGAAGTGTGCTGATTTGGTTAGTCGATCAACCACAACCCAAAACGCATCTTTCTTATTCCTTGTGGTAGGTAACCCGGTCACAAAGTCCATTGTGATGTGATCCCATTTCCATTCCGGAATAGGCAAGCTTTGCAATAACCCACTAGGCACCTGATGTTCTGCTTTGATGAGTTGGCAAGTGGAACACTTGGCCACCCACTCCGCAACATCTGCCTTCATACGGATCCAATGATAAAATTTCTTAAGGTTCTGGTACATCTTGGTCGCACCAGGATGAACCAAAAATTTGGACTTATGAGCCTCCCTCATAATCTCTTCCTTCAGTCTTCTATCATTAGGAACACTGATCCGTCCGTTTACTAGGATGGCACCATCCTTTGCAGTCTGGTACTCCGTCCTATCATTCTGAGCAACCTTATTCAGGTTCTCATCCTGACCTTGAGCCAACCGGATTCGAGTAAGCAGGTCGGCTTGGTCAACCGCCTCCAACCCCAAAGCTTCGGTTGCCGTAGTCAGCACGTTCAGCCGCAGAGCACGGACCATACCGTCCAGGTCGTCCGCCTCCCGTTCGGCCGATCCGTCAGCCCTCTTCCGGCTCAAAGCGTCTGCTACCAGATTAGCCTTTCCCGGATAGTAGGTGATGTCCAAATCGTAGTCAGCTACGAATTCCATCCACCTCCTCTGCTAAGTTTAACTCAGGCTGGGTGAATATATACTTAAGACTCTTATGATCCGTAAGTATCTGAACTTTGGCGCCATATAAGTATGATCGCCAAATCTTTAAGGCGAATACTACCGCAGCCATTTCGAGATCATGGGTGGGGTAGTTTCCCTCATGTTTCCTCAACTGCCTGGACGCATAGGCAATGACCTTCCCATGCTGGGTCAATACTCAACCTAGTCCAGTGATGGACCCATCCGTATAGACCACATATGGTTGGTCGGCCTCCGTAAGCACCAGGACGGGTGCGCTAGTCAGTATGTTCTTAAGTGCGGAGAAACATTCCTTACACTCTTCAGCCCATGTGAACTTAACGTCCTTCCCAGTCAACCGCGTTTTAGGCTGAGCCAAGCTTGCGAATCCTTTCACAAACTTCCTATAGTAACCTGCCAGCCCTAAGAAGCTTCTGACTTCCGTGGCACTGCGTGGTCGGGGCCAATCCTTGATTGCCCTGATCTTCTCTGGATCCACCGAGATGCCCTGATCGGAAACAATATGGCCGAGGAACCCAATACTTTTCTGCCAAAAACTGCATTTACTGAGTTTAGCATAGAGTTTTGTGTTCTCGTAATGGTTCCAGCACGGCTCTCAAGTGTTTCCTATGAGATTCCTCATCCTTGGAATAAATTAGGATATCATCAATGAAGATGATCATGAATTCATCCAAGAAATCCCGGAAAACGCTGTTCATCATTTTCATGAAAGCGGCAGGTGCATTGGTCAGACCGAACGGCATCACTACAAACTCGTAATGACCGTACCTGGTCCTAAATGCCATCTTCCTAATATCAATTGGCTCTATAGGGATCTGATGATACCCTGAAGCCAAATCAATCTTGGAAAACCACTTGGCTCCTTTGAGTTGATCCAACAGCTCGTCTATCCTGGGCAACGGGTACTTGTTCTTCACAGTGACCTTGTTCAACCCTCGATAGTCGATGCACAGACGCATGCTACCATCCTTCTTTTTCACAAAGAGGACTGGTGCACCCCAAGGGGAGCTACTTGGCCGTATGAGCCCCTTGTCAAGAAATTCTTCCAATTGCTTCTTTAGCTCGGCCATCTCGGCCGGAGCCATCCGGTACGGACTCTTGGACAGCGGAGCTGTCCCTGGCTCTAGTTCAATCGTAAATGGATCCGACCTATCAGGGGGGACACCCTGAGGTACCTGGAACACATCTGGGACCTTCGACACCAACAAATCCTCTGAAAGGTCTTTCAGACAGACAAAACTGCCCGGCTCTGTAGTTGTAATTGTAGCCAAAAAGGACTGACAACCCTGTTCCAACATCTTAATCGGTCGAACTGCTGAAACCACTACTTTCTCTTGAGCCGGACACAGACATTGGTACTGGATCGGTCAAAGCCCAGTCTCCAATTGCACACCATCTCTATGGCAATCGAGAGTGGCCCGATCCTTTCCCAACCAGTTCATACCTAGGATCAATTCGTGATTCTTTAGGTGGACACAGACCAAATCCACAGGGAATACCTTTCCCCGTATTGACACTGGGATATTTGACATGAGACCTAGTGAGTTCATGGCTTGCATTCCGGCCGCCCTCACTATCCCAAAATTATCTCCAGCGTCCAGACAGAACAGACCCTTTCAGACCAGTCCCGGACTCACAAAACTATGTGTAGCCCCTGTGTCGAAAAGTACATGGGTTTCCACACCACCAATCATGAGGGTTCCTAACAGAGACCCCCATTAGAATCCCCTAGACATTCTAGGTTCCATCCCAAGCATTTTCTACTTGAATGTAAAAAGAAAAATTTAGGAATTACCAGAGATCGAATCAAACGATCCAGAAGCACCGTCGTCCTGGGACAGCTCATACACCCTTGGTGTTGTGGTCGGCCTACTCTGGGTCGACTTGCCTGTGTCTCCACGGCCCTTACCTTGTCCTCCTTGTAGCTTAGGACAGTCCGACTTGTAGTGTCCCATCTTGCCGCATAGGAAGCAAGTCACGGAGCCGCTGCCACTGGACTGGTCTGAGAATCGGTTTGGTCGAGTGCAGTTTTGGATCGTGTGCTCCATGCTGCCACATCGCACACAAGCCCCCATGGCCTTCTAGCACTCACCGGGATGATTCTTTCCACACTTGGGACATGTAGGTCGGCCACCAAAGGTCTTACCTCCATCCACCTGGTCCCACATCCTCTTTTTATCATTTGTCTTGCCCGACGGGCCAGACTGTGACTTAGCCTTAAGCTTAGCTTCTTCAGCCAAGTTAGACTCTAGCAAAGCCACCCGTTCCACCAGTTCTCCGAAGGTGTTGAAAGTTCGGATCGAGCAATGGGTCTTCAGTTCTGGCCTTAGGCCTCGGATGAACCTACGGACCTGGACTGCCTCGTCCTCCAGCTCCCTTCCAACAAACCGTCTGAGCCGGTTGAACTCTTCTTCGTACTCTCGTACGGTCCTGCGGCCTTGGGCCAAATCTAGAAACTGAGCTTCCAGACGATCCCAAGCCTCAGCAGGGAAGTATTTGCGGTTGAATTCAACTTCAAAGTCCGCAAAACTTTCCAAAACTCCCATTGGTGCGCTTGTCCACTGCAAGCCACCAGTTATGCGCGTCCCCTTCCAAGAAGTGAACCGCAATGTCTCGTCTGTAATCCTCTGGACAGCGAGTTGATTGAAAGTTTCGGACCAGCCTACTCCTCCACTCGTCTGCCACAATAGGGTCGGTGCTACCGGAGAAATGCTTCGTACCCAACCTGGATAAATGTTGAAGCAGACTCAGACAGTCCACCTTCTTTTCAGACTTTTCCGGTGGATCGATCTCGATCACCTCAACCGTTTCCACAACTGGACCATTGGTGTTGTGGGTGGTCGTAGCCACAGGCATAGCCTGGCCAACCGAGGAGTTCACTAGTGGCGTGAACAGTTGTGCCATAGCCGCCACCTGAGTCCCCATTACCTTCATGGCCTCTAACAAGTCCTCTTTGGACAGTGTTGCATGCACATTAGCCGTTCCATCGGCCACTCTCTCATGCTGGTCACCATCACGGTTAGCGTTCGAGGATTCCATTCCTCATCACTCTCCCGATGTTCCTGACCATCCTGTTGCATCCCCGTATGATTAGCCTGATCAGTTGGCAACACATCTCTAGTGTCAGCCGCGGCCGGATCGGTTTGCAATCCGGATAGATTGGTCCCGTCCATGGCAACTTGACTAGACTGACCGGCTGTTTTCTTACTCCTTCGGGACTTTCCCGATTTGCTTTTTCCAGCCTAAGGATTCAGACAATGTTAGTACGAAACACACTAACATAAACAGAACAAAACAATCCCTAGACTAAGCAATCAAACCTCACCGTGAGACCTAATCAGCTGGCTGCGTGTGTGTGTGTGTGTGTGTGTGTGTGGACTGCAAAACCCAACTATCCTAGAATCAACCTGGCTCTGATACCAACTTGTAAGACCCGAACCCTGGCCTCTCGACCTGATGGAGTCCGCAGGCTTACTTATTAATTTCTTTGCTTGTTTGATCCATTTTAAGTCTTTTAGTTACTAAGTCATATTCGAATATGAGGTTCATAAACAAAGGAACAGATTGCACAGCAGAATAACAATGTATAAACTTTGTATTACTTGGAAAAATGAGATTCAATACACAACTTCTTAACAGTCTCATAGACAATCACTAGTTCATCCCTAGCAACATCTAACCACACGTTACACAGCCTCTCACTGACCGAGCCTTCACGGCTCCTTGGCTTGACCAGAACCATCCTTAGTTCCTGAAACCACAACCAGATAAGCATTAATCATAACCGAGAATAGAACGGATTGATTCTACAATGCTTGGCTTGGTTCCTAGAACTTAGATAAACCTCAGTCAACATAATCATAGCACGTTGGTCCTTGGACTCAGCACGCTGGCCCTTCCCGTGGACTGTTTGGGTGATTTTGGCCCACGTGGGCTGTCGGTTCAGTACACACAAGACGTCCGTGGGTGTCCGCCAGCACACACAGGACGTCCGTGGCTGTCTGTGTGTGTCCGTCAGCACACACAGGACGTCCGTAGCTGTATGTGGTTGTCCGTCAGCACACACAGGGTGTCCGTGGCTGTCTGTGTGTGTCTGTGTGTGTCCATAAGCACACACAAAACGTCTGTGGCTGTCCATCAATACACATATCAGGACGCTGGCCCTTCCCGTGGACTGTTCGGGTGATTTTGGCCCAAGTGGGCTGTCTGTTCAGTACCCATAGGACGTTCTTGGGTGTCCGTCAGGACACACAGGACGTCCGTGTGTGTCCGTCAGCACACACAAGACGTACGTGGCTGTCCGTGTGTGGCCGTCAGCACACACAAGACGTACGTGGCTGTCCGTGTGTGTCCGTCAGCACACACAAGACGTCCGCAACTGTCCATCAGTACACATATCAACACATTGGTCCTTGGACTCAGCACGCTGAAGCTCGACGTTTTTGAAGATTGACGTTTCTTCATCGTGAAGTTTTCTCGGAATATCTTCGTATCAGTAAAATATTATTCTGAAGACATTATAAGTCGGTAGCAGGACGGGAATTAAGCAGGACGGGAAGCAAGCACGACGTGATTGAAGCACGACGGGAAAACCCGAAGTTGGGCGAAAACCCTAATTTCGGTATTACGAAATACTTTGAGGAAGCCGGTGGCTCGGGAAATATTTTTAAAGGATATCAGACATCATCTGTAGTTTATTAAAAATATTCAGAGAATCAGAATGGGAGTGGAAAAATATTCGGGATTGATCGCGGGTCAGAAATTCACAAGAAGGGTCGAAATCGCGCAAAGGAACCGAGAAGCTCGAGGTGGCTTGATCAGAAGAGATAAGAACGTGGTGGCAACTGTCTGACCAGATGAGTGTCAAGAGAAGCTCGAGGTGTCGCCGTGCATGAAGCAGGAACATGCAGCATGACATGTTGAAGCACCAAGTGTCGCGATACCTGCAACCGAAGCGTGCTGATCGACACGCAGGGAGCTGTGTGTCGCAACGCATGCATTCCATCAATGCTGATCGACATCAGGTCGTCCAGGCAGGAGAAGAGGTGTCACTTTGCATGATTTTTGTCCATGCTGACTGCCATGTGGAGCACGAGGTGCCGCGACGCATGCAACCAGAGCCATGCTAGCCGACACACGCGCTGCCACAAACTTCAATCTGATTCGCTGCTGTATCCTATATAAAGACCACTACCCCTTCTCATTTCATTCATCCAGACCTTTCAAAAGCAAGTTAAAAAAGTGGGTTACAGAGAGAGAAAGAAGTAGAAAAAAGAAAGTAAGAGGTTCTGAGCTATTTCGAGAGTTTTAGAGAGTTTTTGAGATCTGTTTCTCTACTGATTTAAAGCAGCGCCTAGGGAAGGTTCTGGCGAACTGAAGATCAACTAATTGAAGATCAATTCAGATGGGAAGCAAGGAAACGTGGTTAGAGAGAGAGAGAAAGAGAGTGTAGCTGAGTTCCGAAGATCGATACTTCACCAAGAAGCGAAGTTCTGTCCAATCGAAGAATTTCTGCAATTGTTATGCGGAAGCTCTGCCAAAATCAATCTGTCCACTCTACTCATATTCTTTGATGATCAAGGGGAGGTGCTGTCCAAGATCAGTTCAGTTCCATGGTTTCAGTTCAGTCGAGGTTATGATTCGATACTCTGTTCAGATTTCGGAAGAATTGTTCAGAAGCTAAGGAAGGTGCTGTTCGAGTTGAGTTCAGTCCAGACCAGTATCAGGGGAGGTTCTGTACAAGTCAATATCAGTCTTGTCCAGTCCATTCAAGTCGTCCATTGGGTTTTGGCTAAGTCCTCTCCGATCAACCAGCTGCTTCTTGCCTAGAACACTGTGAGTTGGTTTGTTTGAATTCCACTTGGAATTTAGGGTAGATCGAGTCTGCATATAGATTAGAATGATCACGCTATTGAATGGTAGAGTCCTTAGGGTTATTTTATTTATGGAATTGGACTCAGTTTAGCATGGGCTAAGCTGAGATGAATGGAATTAAGACTGAGTTGATAACCTGATTAGGACTAAGAATAGGATGCATCATGTTTTCTATTCTTGCGTGTTGATATGGTTGAGTGCAGGTTCCCGTTACCTTTAAAGATAGTTTCTCAGCGGGAGGCTGGACTATCTGGGTAACGGTTTGATTGTATTGTTTAGTATTGATATTATTGTTTAGTAGTTAGTACTAAGGGTCTTAGGCCATATAGGCCGGACTACTGGTACTACTGGTTTGTGTTGTAGAGTTGAGTGTTTAGTTAGGATCTGGAACTTTATCGTTACGTTAGGTTCTAGATTGAGTTTGTGTTGTGTGAGTGTTGCCGACAGTATGTGCGTAACCCGCCCATGCTAGGCTTGTATGGGGTTGATTAGTGTTTCCTCGGCCTCGTACCCAGCGGGTTCAAGGAAACCCCTTATTCGCTGGATCGGGAAGACTCAGACGAACGGTGTCATGTACTATGGCTGAGTATTACACGACGGTGTAATGTGGCAGTGACCCGAAGGACTGTGGGCTGTCGCGCGGTGACCCGAATGACTGTGGGCCGCGGTCGGTTGAAAGTTCCTTCTTCTGGCCTTTTTTAGTAGGGAGATAGGATATTGCCGATAAAGAGGAGGAACACGAAGTCACCAGGCCCCAGGTTAGAGTGTTGTGTTAGTGTGTCGTAGAGGGTTATGGAACCCTCGAGTCAGTGTAGCACTGATATACGGTGTTACGAGTTAGATCGATTCGTAGATACTCATAGTCTTATTATTGTGATTGTGTTTGTGGTTGATTGATTTGCTTGCAGGTTCTGACATTAAGTCCTAAGTCTGGCTTAGGTACCGGATTAGGCTTGGTGTGTATTTGGTTATTGTAGGCCTGAGGTTGGCCTGTATGTGTTTGAGGGATTGCTTGTGAAGGGTGGTGGATATTAAAGCTATGCGGTATCATTGGTTGGCCGATCATGTTCTTGTTTGATTGTTGGTCGATCGACTAGTGATACTTGTATGGTCTAAGTGTCTAACACTACATGAGTACTGAACTCAGGCGTATATATGGTTAACTAGGGATTGGTTGTTGACTTGTTTTTATGCAGGTTCCCGTTACTTGAAGCTAGATCATGGCAGGAGGCCAAGTCTAACTTAGTAACGGTTTGCTTAGCCTTAGCTTTTATTGCATGCTAGGGCTAGATTGATTGTTATTTTGGGTTGTCCGGGTTAGAGTCTAGGTTGCGGGTAGAGGCCGCCAGCTCACTGAGTAACATTAGGTTACTCATCCAACTCCGTTGTCCTTTTTGCAGGTCGCTTTAGGTAAGGATGATCGGATAGCTTTGTTCTGGACGTTAGGACCGCCGGTGTAGATTTTCATGCCTTTTGTAAACGGTATTGTGGATTTGTGTTTAGTTGACTCGATTTGGCATTAGGCCGGGACCGGTCTCGAATTATATCAATGTATGGATATTTCTCGAATCAATAAAGTAATTGTTTTATATGTGCTTCATGAGTACTCTGATATTTGACTAGTCCAGGTCTAACACAACGTTAGGTCGTAGTACGGGTTGAAAAGCCTTAGGCCTTGATCTAACGGAAAACGCTAACTCTAGGTACGGGTTGCAAAGCCTTATGCCTTGACGCAGCGGGACGAGTTAGTGGATGAACTGGTCTAGGTCGTGGAGTAAAGTTTGTGACTCTGACCGGATTGTCCCTAGCCCGTCACGTAGCGCTTCCGGACCATGGTGTTGGGTTGGACGGTCAGTCATGTTCTTGTTTGATTGTTGGCTGGCCGGTTGGCCTTTCATCTCCAACCCTTGGTGTGGGTCGTCCGTCGGTCATGTTCTTGTTTGATTGTTGTCCGGTGGGTCGACCTATGCTTAGGACGGTTCGGGGGTGTTAGAGAGGTGGTATCAGAGCATGGTTTCGTCCATGCTTCCGGAACTCATGATTTAATCGGTTTTAAATATTTATCGAGTCAAAAAGAGTCACAAAAGGCATTAGGGAAACCGGTCACGTCCAGCAATAGGATTTGTGGTTTTAGGAATTAGGATTGAGATAGTGGAATCTAGAATTGCTAGGTTGCTTGGGTAGCACTGTTAGGTTGCTGGTAAGAATTACGGTTAGGTTGCATTGTTAGTATTTGCTGGGTTAGTAGATTGTGTGATTAATTGTCTACTAACTTGCATGTGAGGTGTTCTTTTGAGTTGCAGCGAGTAAGTGCGTTTGTTGATCGGTACTTTAAGGGATGAAAACCTTAAAGTGGAGGGAGTTCGAGGCAAAACCCAAACCCGAAGCGAAAGAGGAGAGACAGATTCAGAGAACTGGGCTGTGGTATGGACTGGACAGATGGGAAGAAACAAGACTTCGTTGGGAAAGGACTTCATCAGTACTTGGGAAGACGAAGATCGAGAAGGATTTGAGGAATCTGGACAAGGATGATATCTATTAAAATGACAAGATAGTATCATGGGCGATGAGTGTGTTATGACAGAGTAAAAGCAAGAGGACGACTCAGTCATCATACAAGTGAAGAGATATAAAGACAATTGTGGAGGCCTTGAAGAGGACACTGAAGGAACCGTGGTGGACAGAGTAAAGAGGTTATGGAGACGACTGGAGAGTGTTGTGAAGACGAGCAATTTCGCAACTAAGAATTCGAGGACGAATTCCATTAAGGAGGGGAGAATGTAGAAACCCGTTAAAAAAAAGAAAAAAAAAGAAAAGAGTGGTCGAGTATCTTTGTGGTAGTCGAGTCGCGGGCGATAAGGATCGATCGAAAAGTTTTGAAGTACGAAGTGGGCGAAGAAGTGATCGCGAGTGAACTATGAGTCAAATAAGGTGCTCGACCATAGTTAGAAGATGTCCTAGATTGATGAGACGGACGTTTTGGAAGCATAACATTTTTGAAGCACGACGGTTTAGAAGCTCGACGTTTTTGAAGATTGCTGTTTCTTCATCGCGAAGTTTTCTCAGAATATCTTCGTATCAGTAAAATATTATTCTGAAGACATTATAAGTCGGAAGCAGGATGGGAATTAAGCAGGACGGGAAGCAAGCACGACGGGATTGAAGCACGACGGGAAAACCCGAAGTTGGGCGAAAACCCTAATTTCGGTATTACGAAATTCTTTGAGGAAGCCGGAGGCTCGGGAAATATTTTTAAAGGATATCAGACATTATCTGTAGTTTATTAAAAATATTAAGAGAATCAGAATGGGAGCGGAAAAATATTCGGGATTGATCGCGGGTCAGAAATTCACAAGAAGGGTCGAAATCGCGCAAAGGAACCGAGAAGCTCGAGGTGGCTTGATCAGAAGGGATAAGAACGTGGTGGCAACTGTCTAACCAGCTGAGTGTCAAGAGAAGCTCGAGGTGTCGCCGTGCATGAAGCAGGAACATGCAGCATGACATGTTGAAGCACGAAGTGTCGCGATACCTGCAACCGAAGCATGCTGATCGACACGCAGGAAGCTGTGTGTCGCGACGCATGCATTCCATCAATGCTGATCGACATCTGGTCGTACAGGCAGGAGAAGAGGTGTCACTTTGCATGAGTTTTGTCCATGCTGACTGCCATGTGGAGCACGAGGTGCCGCGACGCATGCAACCGGAGCCATGCTAGCCGACACACGCGCTGCCACCAACTTCAATCTGATTCGCTGCTGTATCCTATATAAATACAACGACCCCTTCTCATTTCATTCATCCTGACCTTTCAAAATCAAGTTAAAAAAGTGGGTTAGAGAGATAGAAAAAAGTAGAAAAAGAAAGTAAGAGGTTCTGAGCTATTTCGAGAGTTTAAGAGAGTTTTCGAGATCTGTTTCTCTACTGATTTCAAGTCAGCGCCTAGGGAAGGTTCTGGCCAACTGACGATCAACCAATTGAAGATCAATTCAGATGGGAAGCAAGGAAACGTGGTTAGAGAGAGAGAGAAAGAGAGTGTAGCTGAGTTCCGAAGATCGATACTTCACCAAGAAGCGATGTTCTGTCCAATCGAAGAATTTCTGCAATTGTTATGCGGAAGCTCTGCCCAAATCAATCTGTCCACTCTCCTCATATTCTTTGATGATCAAGTGGATGTGCTGTCCAAGATCAGTTCAGTTCCATGGTTTCAGTTCAGTCGAGGTTATGATTAGATACTCTGTTCAGATTTCGGAAGAATTGTTCAGAAGCTAAGGAAGATGCTGTTCGAGTTGAGTTCAGTCCAGACCAGTATCAGGGGAGGTTCTGTACAAATCAAGATCAGTCTAGTCCAGTCCATTCAAGTCGTCCATTGGGTTTTGGCTAAGTCATCTCCGATCACCCAGCTGCTTCTTGCCTAGAACACTGTGAGTAGGTTTGTTTGAATTCCACTTGGATTTTAGGGTAGATCGAGTCTGCATATAGATTAGAATGATCACGCTATTGAATGGTAGAGTCCTTAGGGTTATTTTATTTATGGAACTGGACTCAGTTTAGCATCGGCTAAGCTGAAATGAATGGAATTAAGACTGAGTTGATAACCTGATTAGGACTAAGAATAGGATGCATCATGTTTTCTATTCTTGCGTGTTGATATGGTTGAGTGCAGGTTCCCGTTATCTTTAAAGATATTCTCTCAGCGGGAGGCTGGACTATCTGGGTAACAGTTTAATTGTATTGTTTAGTATTGATATTATTGTTTAGTAGTTAGTACTAAGGGTCTTAGGCCATATAGGCCGGACTACTGGTACTACTGGTTTGTGTTGTAGAGTTGAGTGTCTAGTTAGGATCTGGAACTTTATCGTTACGTTAGGTTCTAGATTGAGTTTGTGTTGTGTGAGTGTTGCCGACAGTATGTGCGTAACCCGCCCATGCTAGGCTTGTATGGGGTAGATTAGTGTTTCCTCGGCCTTGTACCCAGCGGGTTCAAGGAAACCCCGTATTCGCTGGATCGGGAAGACTCAGACGAACGGTGTCATGTACTATGGCTGAGTATTACACGACGGTGTAATGTGGCAGTGACCCGAAGGACTGTGGGCTGTCGCGCGGTGACCCGAATGACTGTGGGCCGCGGTCGGTTGAAAGTTCCTTCTTCTGGCCATTGTGGTAGGGAGATAGGATATTGCCGATAAAGAGGAGGAACACGAAGTCTCCAGGGCCCAGGTAAGAGTGTTGTGTTAGTGTGTCGTAGAGGCTTATGGAACCCTCGAGTCAGTGTAGCACTGATATACGGTGTTACGAGTTAGATCGAGTCGTAGATACTCATAGTCTTATTATTGTCATTGTGTTTGTGGTTGATTGATTTGCTTGCAGGTTCTGACATTAAGTCCTATGTCTGGCTTAGGTACCGGATTAGGCTTGGGGTGTATTTGGTTATTGTAGGCCTGAGGTTGGCCTGTATGTGTTTGAGGGATTGCTTGTGAAGGGTGGTGGATATTAAAGCTATGCGGTATCATTGGTTGGCCGATCATGTTCTTGTTTGATTGTTGGTCGATCGACTAGTGATACTTGTATGGTCTAAGTGTCTAACACTACATGAGTACTGAACTCAAGCGTATATATGGTTAACTAGGGATTGGTTGTTGACTTGTTTTTATGCAGGTTCCCGTTACTTGAAGCTAGATCATGGCAGGAGGCCAAGTCTAACTTAGTAACGGTTTGCTTAGCCTTAGCTTTTATTGCATGCTAGGGCTAGATTGATTGTTATTTTGGGTTTTCCGGGTTAGAGTCTAGGTTGCGGGTAGAGGCCGCCAGCTCACTGAGTAACATTAGGTTACTCATCCAACTCCGTTGTCCTTTTTGCAGGTCGCTTTAGGTAAGGATGATCGGATAGCTTGGTGCTTGACGTTAGGACCGCCGGTGTAGATTTTCATGCCTTTTGTAAACGGTATTGTGGATTTGTGTTTAGTTGACTCGATTTGGCATTAGGCCGGGACCGGTCTCGAATTATATCAATGTATGGATATTTCTCGAATCGGTAAAGTAATTGTTTTATATGCGCTTCATGAGTACTCTGATATCTGACTAGTCCAGGTCTAACACAACGTTAGGTCGTAGTACGGGTTGAAAAGCCTTAGGCCTTGATCTAACGGAAAATGCTAACTCTAGGTACGGGTTGCAAAGCCTTATGCCTTGACGCAGCGAGACGAGTTAGTGGATGAACTGGTCTAGGTCGTGGAGTAAAGTTTGTGACTCTGAACAGATTGTCCCTAGCCCGTCACGTAGCGCTTCCGGACCATGGTGTTGGGTTGGACGGTCAGTCATGTTCTTGTTTGATTGTTGGCTGGCCGGTTGGCCTTTCATCACCAAACCTTGGTGTGGGTCGTCTGTCGGTCATGTTCTTGTTTGATTGTTGGCCGGTGGGTCGACCTATGCTTAGGACGGTTTGGGGGTGTTACACGTGGGCTGTCCGCCAGCACACACAGGACGTCTGTGGCTGTCTGTGGCTGTCCATCAGCACACACAGGACGTCCGTGGTTGTCCATGTGTGTCTGTGTGTGTCCGTGTGTGTCCATCAGCACACACAGGATGTCAGTGGCTGTCCATCAGTACACATATCAGCACGCTGGTCCTTGGACTCAGCACGCTGGCCCTTCCCGTGGACTATTTGGGTGATTTTGGCCAACCTGGGCTGTCTGTTCAGTAAACACAGGACGTCCGTGGGTGTCCGCCAGCACACACAGGACGTCTGTGGCTGTCCGTGGCTGTCCGTCAGCACACAAAGGACGTCCTTGGCTGTCCGTGTGAGTCCGTGTGTGTCTGTGTGTGTCCGTCAGCACACACAATATTTCCGTGGCTATCCATCAGTATACATATCAGCACGCTGGTCCTTGGACTCAGCATGCTGGACCTTCCCGTGGACTGTTCGGGTGATTTTGGCCCATGTGGGCTGCCTTTTAAGTACACACAGGACGTCCGTGGCTGTCTGTGGCTGTCCATCAGCACACACAGGACGTCCGTGGTTGTCCATGTGTGTCTGTGTGTGTCCGTGTGTGTCCATCAGCACACACAGGATGTCATTGGCTGTCCATCAGTACACATATCAGCACGCTGGTCCTTGGACTCAGCACACTGGCCCTTCCCGTGGACTATTTGGGTTATTTTGGCCAACCTGGGCTGTCTGTTCAGTACACACAGGACGTCCGTGGGTGTCCGCCAGCACACACAGGACGTCTGTGGCTGTCTGTGGCTGTCCGTGGCTGTCCGTCAGCACACACAAGACATCCTTGGCTGTCCGTGTGAGTCCGTGTGTGTCTGTGTGTGTCTGTCAGCACACACAAGATTTCAGTGGCTATCCATCAGTACACATATCAGCACGCTGGTCCTTGGACTCAGCATGCTGGCCCTTCCCGTGGACTGTTCGGGTGATTTTGGCCCATGTGGGCTACCTTTTAAGTACACACAGGACGTCCGTGGGTGTCCATCATAACACACTGGACGTCCGTGTGTGTCCGTCAGCACACACAGGACGTCCGTGGCTGTCCGTGTGTGTCCGTGTGTGTCCATCAGCACACACATGACGTTCATGGCTGTCCATCAGTACACATATCAGCACGTTGGTCCTTGGACTCAGCACGCTGACCCTTCCCGTGGACTGTTTGGGTGATTTTGGCCCATGTGGGCTGTCTGTTCAGTACACACAGGATGACCGTTGCTGTCCGTGTGTGTGCTTCAGCACACACAGGACGTCCGTGGCTGTCATCAGTACACATATCAGCATGCTGGTCCTTGGACTCTGTACGCTGGCCCTTCCCGGGGACTGTCGGGTGATTTTGGCCCACGTGGGCTGTCTGTTCAGTACACACAGGACGTCCGTGTGTGTCCGTCAGCACACACATGACATCCGCTACTCTCCATCAGTACACATATCAACACATTGGTCCTTGGCCTCAGCATGCTGACCCGACTAATGGACTATTCGGGTGATTTTGGCACATGTGGGCTGTATGTTCAGTACACATAGGACGTCTGTGGGTGTCCGCCAGCACACACATGACGTCTGTGGCTGTCCGTCAGCACACTCAAGAAGTCCATGGCTGTCCGTGTGTGTCCGTCAGCACACACAGGACGTCAGTGGCTGTCCATCAGTACACATATCAGCACGCTGGTCCTTGGACTCAGAACGCTGGCCCTTCCCGTGGACTGTTTGGGTGATTTTGGCCCATGTGGGCTGTCTGTTCAGTAGACACAGGACGTCCGTGGGTGTCCGCCAGCACACACAGGACGTCTGTGGCTGTCTGTGGCTGTCCGTCAGCACACACAGGACGTCTGTGGCTGTCCGCGTGAGTCCATGTGTGTCCGTGTGTGTCCGTCAGCACACACAAGATGTATGTGGCTGTCCATCAGTACACATATCAGCACGCTGGTCCTTGGACTCAGCATGCTGGCCCTTCCCGTGGACTGTTCGTGTGATTTTGGTCCACGTGGGCTGTCTTTTCAGTACACACAGGACGTCCATGGGTGTCCGTCAGAACACACTAGACGTTCGTGTGTGTCCGTCAGCCCACACAGGACGTCTGTGGCTGTCCGTGTGTGTCCGTGTGTGTCCGTCAGCACACACAGGACGTCCGTGGCTGTCAATCAGTACACATATCAGCACGTTGGTCCTTGGACTCAGCACGCTGACCCTTCCCGTGGACTGTCAGTTCAGTACACACAGGACGTCCGTGTGTGTTCGTCAGCACACACAGGACGTCCGTGTTTGTCCGTCAGCACACACAAGACGACTGTGGCTGTCCGTCAGCACACACAGGACGTCCGTGGCTGTCTGTGTGTGTCCGTCAGCACACACAGGACGTCTGTGGCTGTCCTTGTGTGTCCGTCAGCAGACACAAGACGTCTGTGGCTGTCCATCAGTACACATATCCGCACGTTGTTCCTTGGACTCAGCACGCTGGCGCTTCCCTTGGACTGTTTGGGAGATTTTGGCCCATGTGGGCTGTTTGTTCAGTACACACAGGACATCCGTGGGTGTCCACATGCACACACAAGACGGCCATTCCTGTCCGTGTGTGTCCATGTGTGTCCGTCAGCACACACAGGACGTCTGTGGCTGTCCATCAGTACACATATCAACACGCTGGTCCTTAGACTCAGCCCGCTGGCCCTTCCCGTGGACTGTTCGGGTAATTTTGGCCCACGTGGGCTCTCTGTTCAGTACACACAGGACGTCCGTGTGTGTCCATCAGCACAAACAGGACGTCCGTGTGGGTCCGTCAGTACACACAGGACGTCCGTGGCTGTCAATCAGTACACATATCAGCACGTTGGTCCTTGGACTCAGCACGCTGACCCTTCCCGTGGACTGTCAGTTCAGTACACACAGGACGTTCGTGTGTGTTCGTCAGCACACACAGGACGTCCGTGTGTGTCCGTCAGCACACACAAGACGTCTGTGGCTGTCCGTCAGCACACACAGGACGTCTGTGGCTGTCCGTGTGTGTCCATCAGCACACACAAGACGTCTGTGGCTGTCCGTCAGCACACACAGGACGTCTGTGGCTGTCCGTGTGTGTCCGTCAGCACACACAAGACGTCTGTGGCTGTCCATCAGTAAACATATCCGCACGTTGTTCCTTGGACTCAGCACGCTGGCCCTTCCCTTGGACTGTTTGGGAGATTTTGGCCTATGTGGGCTGTTTGTTCAGTACACACAGGACGTCCGTGGGTGTCCACCAGCACACACAAGACGGCCATTCCTGTCCGTGTGTGTCCATGTGTGTCCGTCAGCACACACAAAACGTCTGTGGCTGTCCATCAGTACACATATCAGCACGCTGGTCCTTGGAGTCAGCACGCTGGCCCTTCCCGTGGACTGTTCGGGTGATTTTGCCCATGTGGGCTCTCTGTTCAGTACACACAGGACGTCCGTGTGTGTCCATCAGCACAAACAGGACGTCCGTGTGGGTCTGTCAGTACACACAAAACGGCTGTGGCTATCCGTCAGCACACACAGGACGTCCGTGTGTGTCCATGTGTGTCCGTCAGCACACACAGGACGTCCGTGTGTGTCCATGTGTGTCCGTCAGCACACACAGGACGTCCGTGGCTGTCCATAAGTACACATATCAGCATGTTGGTCCTTGGACTCAGCTCGCTGGCCCTTCCCGTGGACTGTTTGGGAGATTTTGGCCCATGTGGGCTGTCTGTTCAGTACACACAGGACGTCCGTGGGTGTCCGCCAGCACACACAGGACGTCCGTGGCTGTATGTGGCTGTCCGTCAGGTCACACAGGATTTCCGTGGCTATCCGTGTGTGTCTGTGTGTGTCCATCAGCACACACAGGACGTCTGTGGCTGTCTGTTCAGTACACACAGGACGTCCGTGGGTGTCCGTCAGCACACACATGACATTTGTGTGTGTCCGTCAGCACACATTAGACGTCTGTGGCTGTCCGTGTGTGTCCGTCAGCATACACAGGACATCTGTGGCTGTCGATCAGTACACATATCAGCACGTTGGTCCTTGGACTAAGCACGATGACCCTTCCCGTGGACTATTCGGGTGATTTTGGCCCACGTGGGCTGTCTGTTCAGTACACACAGGACATCGGTGGGTGTCCGCCAGCACACACAGGACGTCTGTGGCTGTCCGTCAGCACATACAGGACGTCCGTGGCTGTCCATGTGTGTCCGTGTGTGTCCGTCAGCACACACAGGACGTCTGTGGCTGTCCATCAGTACACATATCAGCACGCTGGTCCTTGGACTCAGCACGCTGGCCCTTCCCGTGGACTTTTTGGGTGATTTTGGCCCACGTGGGCTGTCTGTTCAGTACACACAGGACGTCTGTGGGTGTCCGCCAGCACACACAAGACGTCTGTGGGTGTCCGCCAGCACACACAGGACATCTGTGGCTGTCGGTCAGCACACACAGGACGTTTGTGGCTGTCCGGGTGAGTCCGTGTGTGTCCATGTGTGTCTGTCAGCACACACAAGATGTCCATGGCTGTCCATCAGTACACATATCAGCACGCTGGTTCTTGGTCTCAGCACGCTGGTCCTTGGTCTCAGCACGCTGGCCCTTCCCGTGGACTGTTCGAGTGATTTTGGCCCACGTGGGCTGTCTGTTCAGTACACACAGGACGTCCGTGGGTGTCCGCCAGCACACACATGATGGCAGTTTCTGTCTGTGTGTGTCCGTCAGCACACACAGGACGTTCGTGGCTGTCCATCAGTACACATATCAGCACGCTGGTCCTTGGACTCAGCACGGTGGTCCTTGTACTCAGCACGCTGGTCCTTGGACTCAGCACGCTGGTCTTTGGACTCAGCACGCTGGCCCTTCCAGTGGACTGTTCGTGTGATTTTGGACCACGTGGGCTGTCTGTTCAGTACACACAGGAAGTCCGTGTGTGTCCGTCAGCACATACAGGACGTCCGTGTGTGTCCGTCAGCACACACAAGATGTCTATGGCTGTCCGTCAGCACACACAGGATGTCCGTAGCTGTCCATATGTGTCCATCAGCACACACAGGACGTCCGTGGCTGTCCATAAGTACACATATCAGCACGTTGGTCCTTGGACTCGGCACGTTGGCCCTTCCCGTGGACTGTTTGGGAGATTTTGGCCCACGTGGGCTGTCTGTTCAGTACACACAAGACGTCCGTGGGTTTCCGCCAGCACACGCAGGACGTCCGTGTGTTGCAGGCTGGGATTCAGACTACACGGATGGCTTGACTGAGGTTTGGTTTTTGATCGGTTTGGACAGATAGGACGGACAGACGATCGGCTAGGCGGCTGCGATGGAGGATTAGACCGGCTGATTTGTATCTGAAACAAAAGATGAACTTTTTTATGATTTTTTATGGATTTATATGAAGAACATAAAACAAACTATATGACAAATGATGAACTGAAGCAAATATGATTTTTATGGATTTTTATGATTCAAAACTAAATGATATGGAAATTGAAAACAAATCAAATAAGAAGGATAGAAAGATGGATGATGGGATCTTTGTTGCTGGACGTGTGTCTCTCTCAACAAGGATCAGTGGTTGGTTAGATGACTGAAGATGGATTCCGGCTTGCTTGATATGTATCTCTTCCAAGCTGGATCGATGGATGGAGTGGATAGATGGATATGGATTGACTCTCTCAATCAATGGACGAACAGATGGTCTTGAATCACACAAGGCTCTCTGGACGTGGCTTCTTTAGGACTTAGTGAATCACACACAAAGAACTAGAGAAAGAACAACAAAGAATACACAACTTTGTTTTAAAAGAAAACGATTTCTTATTACTTTAAAAATGATCAAGGGTGCTTTACAATGAAACAAAGACTAGAGCTTTATAGGCTCGACCAAGGACTCTCTAACAGTCTGAAAATGAACTAAGGAAAGAAAATAAATCGAAATAAAATGCTTGGAGTCAATGGCTTTGATGGCTCCATGAGAACTAGCCGTTAGGCTGATTTGTTGCCTTTGGAGTAGACTGATCTTGTATCTTGATATCTTGGAGAAGTATCCACGAAATAGGAGTCTCTGGCTGCTGATTAAACTCTTAAGGATCTTGGTTTCTTCTGGTTCAAAGGAATAGAGCCGTTGGTCCTTGCTCATTAAGTGGAGACAACTTTCCTTGAATGCATATGGTGTGGCCGGATATGGAAAGTAGATGGTAAGGAGAATCCGCCTGATCCTCTGGGTGCTGGTGCATCTATGGACGTCTTGGGTGTCTTCTGAATGGTCTAGAGTATCTCCTGGTTTCCATGGATAGGCTTGGGTCAGACCAAATCGAGTTGGTTGGAAACTTTCCCAAATTGATGTCGGTTTGGCCGGTTTTAGGAAATTGATTGCATCTTGGTTTTCCCTTGACCAATTCTTCTGATTTCGGGCTTCCTGGAAAGCTAAGACACTACTCTTGAAGCCCATGCTTGAATCTGTAGAAGGCCGCTTCATGGTTGGGTTGAAATCCTCTTCTAAAGGCTGATACTCGCAACTGAACGGGCTGGGAAACCTCCAACTTATAAAATTCATAACTTCTTCCTCCGTGAAGATTTTCTTGTAATTCCAAGCTCCAGTGATGAATGGTTGAGCTGGCCTTCTGTTAAAATTTGTTTCATGCCAAACTTCCTTATGGTTGTTAAGATGCACTTCTTTGAATGACCCTTGGTCGCGGGTAGCTCTATTGAGGCAGTTGTGGCAGTTGTTGCTTATCTGGCTGAGCTTCGGTTCAGGTACGGTTTCTGTGCCTGTAACATTCCCTCCCCCTTGAAAAGGTTTCGACCTCGAAACTGTATAACCTGCACCAAGATAGAGCAAGTCAGCTTTCATCCTCTTTTGGGAGTCTAAGGACTTACCTTGGTTGGATTTTGATTTAGTGATGCATGGTGCATCTGGTGGTTCTTCTTTGAACAGATAGGATAGGATAATCCCTCTGGTCCGGCCTGGTGTGAACTTAGCCTTGGAAATATCTCCAGAATTTTCAGCGTTTGTTCCTGTCATAAACTCAACTTCTTTTGCAAAAGACAAGTGTGTTATGGCAGTCATGGGATATTCAACATATAAATCGGTTTGATGAGTTCCAATTTCAGTAGATGAAAAATTTTCTTGCTTCTTGTCTAAGTGGGATCTAAGACAAGGATTATGTTCTACATAATTTTCTAAGCATCCTAGTCTTTCTTCAAACTTATCAGGGCATAATAAATCAGTATGCATAATATCCAAATAATTGATTATCAAACAAAGGATAGTTGCACTTACCTGATTTGGAAGCTTGATTGGTGCATCCAATGGCACGGCCAGTCTGTTTGGTGACTGGTCTGGGGGTTCTTCCTGAAGTAAGATGCTACTGGTCGTAGTGCCATCTTTTCCAGAGAGGTGTTTAAGCAAAGATGGCTCTTTTGGTGGTGCCTTGTCATCTCTCTTTAAAATCACCTTCTTTTGCTTCATAGGTCCTTTGCTAAATGATATACCTGTGTCACACCTTTTGGGACTAGACAAGCATATCATGGTAGCCTTGGAAGAATCATAAACAGAGCACACTAATTTATTTAAATTATTTTGTACCTCCTCATGTGCTTGGACCGAAACATCTACTAGTTTCAATGGATTTCTAGTGGCTGGTTTAAGTCCTTCTTGTGCGTCAGGTTCAGGGATGATTTCTTCTTGTTTTAACCTTGAAACCACGTCCTCCTGGTCCTTATTTAGACCTGCATAATCAGCCTTTGGGCAAGACAAGTGCATTATACCAGAAGTAGGAAATTTACATACTAAGTGAGATATAACTTCACTAGTTGAATCCAAGTTAACTTCTAGTGAATTAGAAGTCACTACTAGCCTAGTTGGACAGGTTACAGCAAAGTGGCCTTTCTCATGACACCTATAGCAAATGAATTCTACTGGTTTTGAAGATTTAGAAGACTTACTTGGTTTCTTCTTCTCATGGAACTTAGGCAATGGCTTTGTACTTAGCTCTCGAGTTTTGGCTTGTGGAGTTGGAACTCCTTGCACGGCACTGGCCCTTGCTGCTGTTGTATGCTCGGTTGCTCCCTTGATGATGAGTGTAGACTCCTGGTGTAGCTTTAGGTCGTGAGCATTTTTGAGCTTAGCCTTTCGATTTGGCCTTTTTGCCAATATCAGCCGCCTTGGTTCAAGATTAGTATAGACCCGTATCTGATTCAACAGCTCATCTCCAGCTCCTTTCACATATTCTTCATACAAGAGTTCTTTCATTTCTTGCCAAGTAGCTTCTGGTTCATCATAGGCAAGTCGCCAGTAAGCATCTTGTTCCCACTTTCTAAAGGCATCTTCAGTGAGAGTGTCTTCGGCAATGGCTGTCTTATCCTCTTCATGGACTTGGTTAGAATCAAACCAATGTTCCATATCTTTCTCCCAGCACAAGTATGCTTCTGGTCCTTGATGATGGCCTGCAAAGATGACGTAACCAGGTTGATCATCATTTCTTCCAGCCTCACTTAAGGCCTCTTCTTCTTCAGCAATGTCTTGTTGAGAGTCTGGCTTTCCTCCATAGTTTCCCTCAGAGTTTCCTACACTGGTTTGTGAGCCAGTTTCGTCTTGGTACTCATCCTCCTGGTCAGAGTAAGGTACTTCACACCAGGGTATGCCTTCAGCATGAGACTCGTCTCCAACTTCTTCTTTAACAGATTGGAAACTTGCTTCTCCTCCATCAACATCTTCATAGACTTCTTCCGTTTTAGAGAAATTTTCCTCATGCTCATTTGCCTCTTCTAAACTGATTTCAGAATCAGCTTCCTCTTGCCATGAGCCTTCCTGGTCAGCTTCAGGATCATCACCTTCTGTCTCTTCTCCATGGCATTCATCTCCTTTATTGAAACTGATATTTGATTCAGTTTCTCCCTCATACTCTCCTTGGTAGCTGGTATCTCCATGTGAGTAATCAGGTGGCTCTGGTTCAGGATATGCTTCAGCAGGATCGTCTCCATACTCTGACATAGAGTAGTTATCATCAGAACATGACCCATCACAGCCATCCTCTTCATCGGACCAAGCTTGGTCGGCTTCATCAAGATCGGAGCCTTGGCTTGATTCATAAGAACTCTCTTCCTCAAAGTAATCTGCCATGGCGTCTCCCCTTATTGGTACCTTTCAAAAACAGAGAATAAGAGTATCAAGTCGTGGCTTAACAAAAGAAAGAAGAAGAATAAGAAACAAAAAAAGATGGAAACCTAGTATTTTTTTTTTTGAAAGTTTTGAAACAAATGGAAAATTAACTCCTATTTTTTTTTGTTTAACTTTATCAAGCAAATCTCGAAATCTATAAAATAAAACAATGGAAATAAATATTTATTTTGGTTTTCAATTTAAAAGAAACAAAACAAGAAAAAAAAAAGATTTTATGCTTGATGCAAATAAACCGAAAAAGGAAACTGGAGCTAGACAACTTAATGCAAACAAAGGACAAATTTTTTTGAGTTTTCTAAATGAATCAAACAAGATAATGAGCTATCCTTTTCGTGCCTATCTCTGGTTTTTAAAACCAAGAACAAGCAATTCAAAGTCGGATAGAAAATGCAACACTATGGATTTTTTTTTTAATTGATTTTAATTGGTGAACAAATGCAATAATATATGATGCAAGGATAAGATATCACCAGATTCAGGAGCTTGAGCTCTGATACCAAATGTTGCAGGCTGGGATTCAGACTACACGGATGGCTTGACTGAGGTTTGGTTTTTGATCGGTTTGGACAGATAGGACGGACGGACGATCGGCTAGGCGGCTGCGATGGAGGATTAGACCGGCTGATTTGTATCTGAAACAAAAGATGAACTTTTTTATGATTTTTATGGATTTATATGAAGAACATAAAACAAACTATATGACAAATGATGAACTGAAGCAAATATGATTTTTATGGATTTTTATGATTCAAAACTAAATGATATGGAAATTGAAAACAAATCAAATAAGAAGGATAGAAAGATGGATGATGGGATCTTTGTTGCTGGACGTGTGTCTCTCTCAACAAGGATCAGTGGTTGGTTAGATGACTGAAGATGGATTCCGGCTTGCTTGATATGTATCTCTTCCAAGCTGGATCGATGGATGGAGTGGATAGATGGATATGGATTGACTCTCTCAATCAATGGACGAACAGATGGTCTTGAATCACACAAGGCTCTCTGGACGTGGCTTCTTTAGGACTTAGTGAATCACACACAAAGAACTAGAGAAAGAACAACAAAGAATACACAACTTTGTTTTAAAAGAAAACGATTTCTTATTACTTTAAAAATGATCAAGGGTGCTTTACAATGAAACAAAGACTAGAGCTTTATAGGCTCGACCAAGGACTCTCTAACAGTCTGAAAATGAACTAAGGAAAGAAAATAAATCGAAATAAAATGCTTGGAGTCAATGGCTTTGATGGCTCCATGAGAACTAGCCGTTAGGCTGATTTGTTGCCTTTGGAGTAGACTGATCTTGTATCTTGATATCTTGGAGAAGTATCCACGAAATAGGAGTCTCTGGCTGCTGATTAAACTCTTAAGGATCTTGGTTTCTTCTGGTTCAAAGGAATAGAGCCGTTGGTCCTTGCTCATTAAGTGGAGACAACTTTCCTTGAATGCATATGGTGTGGCCGGATATGGAAAGTAGATGGTAAGGAGAATCCGCCTGATCCTCTGGGTGCTGGTGCATCTATGGACGTCTTGGGTGTCTTCTGAATGGTCTAGAGTATCTCCTGGTTTCCATGGATAGGCTTGGGTCAGACCAAATCGAGTTGGTTGGAAACTTTCCCAAATTGATGTTGGTTTGGCCGGTTTTAGGAAATTGATTGCATCTTGGTTTTCCCTTGACCAATTCTTCTGATTTCGGGCTTCCTGGAAAGCTAAGACACTACTCTTGAAGCCCATGCTTGAATCTGTAGAAGGCCGCTTCACGGTTGGGTTGAAATCCGCTTCTAAAGGCTGATACTCGCAACTGAACGGGCTGGGAAACCTCCAACTTATAAAATTCATAACTTCTTCCTCCGTGAAGATTTTCTTGTAATTCCAAGCTCCAGTGATGAATGGTTGAGCTGGCCTTCTGTTAAAATTTGTTGCATGCCAAACTTCCTTATGGTTGTTAAGATGCACTTCTTTGAATGACCCATGGTCGCGGGTAGCTCTATTGAGGCAGTTGTGGCAGTTGTTGCTTATCTGGCTGAGCTTCGGTTCAGGTACGGTTTCTGTGCCTGTAACACCGTGGCTGTCTGTGGCTGTCCGTCAGCACACACAGGATGTCTGTGGCAGTCCATCAGTACACATAGGAGCACGCTGGTCCTTGGGCTCAGCACGCTGGCCCTTCCCATGGACTGTTTGGGTGATTTTGGCCCACGTGGGCTGTCTGTTCAGTACACACAGGACGTCAGTGGGTATCCGCCAGCACACACAGGACGTCTGTGGCTGTCTGTGGCTGTCCATCAGCACACACAGGACGTCTGTGGCTGTCCGCGTGAGTCCATGTGTGTCTGTGTGTGTCCGTCAGCACACAGAAGATGTATGTGGCTGTCCATCAGTACACATATCAGCACGCTGGTCCTTGGACTCAGAACGCTGGCCCTTCCCGTGGACTGTTCGTGTGATTTTGGTCCACGTGGGCTGTCTTTTCAGTACACATAGGACGTCCATGGGTGTCCGTCAGAACACACTAGACATCCGTGTGTGTCCGTCAGCACACACATGACGTCTGTGGCTCTCCGTGTGTGTCTGTCAGCACACACATGACGTCCGTGGCTGTCAATCAGTACACATATCAGCACGTTGGTCCTTGGACTCAGCACGCTGACCCTTCCCGTGGACTGTCAATTCAGTACACACAGGACGTCCGTGTGTGTTCGACAGCACACACAGAACGTCTGTGTGTGTCCGTCAGCACACACAAGACGTCTGTGGCTGTCCGTCAGCACACACAGGATGTCCGTGGCTGTCTGTGTGTGTCTGTCAGCACACACAAAACGTCTGTGGCTGTCCATCAGTACAGATATCCGCACGTTGTTCCTTGGACTCAGCACGCTGGCCCTTCCCTTGGACTGTTTGGGAGATTTTGGCCCATGTGGGCTGTTTGTTCAGTACACACAGGACGTCCGTGGGTGTCCACCAGCACACACAAGACGGCCATTCCTGTCCGTGTGTCTCCATGTGTGTCCGTCAGCACACATATGACGTCCGTGGCTGTCCATCAGTACGCATATCAACACGCTGGTCCTTGGACTCAGCACCCTGGCCCTTCCCGTGGACTGTTCGGGTGATTTTGGCCCACGTGGGCTCTCTGTTCAGTACACACAGGACGTCTGTGTGTGTCCATCAGCACACACAGTACGTCCGTGTGGGTCCGTCAGTACACACAAAATGGCTGTGGCTGTCCGTCAGCACACAGAGGACGTCCGTGTGTGTCCATGTGTGTCCGTCAGCACACACAGGACGTCCGTGGCTGTCCATCAGTACACATATCAGCATGTTGGTCCTTGGACTCAGCTCGCTGGCCCTTCCCGTGGACTGTTTGGGAGATTTTGGCCCATGTGGGCTGTCTGTTCAGTACACACAGGACGTCTGTGGGTGTCCGCCAGCACACACAGGACGTCCGTGGCTGTATGTAGCTGTCCGTCAGGTCACACAGGATGTCCGTGGCTATCCGTGTGTGTCTGTGTGTGTCCATCAGTACACACAGGACGTCTGTGGCTGTCTGTTCAGTACACACAGGACGTCCGTGGGTGTCCGTCAGCACACACATGACATTCGTGTGTGTTCGTCAGCACACCTAAGATGTCTGTGGCTGTCCGTGTGTGTCCGTCAGCATACACAGGACGTCTGTGGCTGTCCATCAGTACACATATCAGCACGTTGGTCCTTGGACTAAGCACGCTGACCCTTCCCTTGGACTATTCGGGTGATTTTGGCCGACGTGGGCTGTCTGTTCAGTACACACAAGACATCGGTGGGTGTCCGCCAGCACACACAGGACGTATGTGGCTGTTTGTGGCTGTCCGTCAGCACATACAGGATGTCCGTGGCTGTCCATGTGTGTTTGTGTGTGTCCGTCAGCACACACAGGACGTCTGTGGCTGTCCATCAGTACACATATCAGCACGCTGGTCCTTGGACTCAGCACGCTGGCCCTTCCCGTGGACTGTTTGGGTGATTTTGGCCCACGTGGGCTGTCTGTTCCGTACACAAAGGACGTCTGTGGGTGTCCGCCAGCACACACAGGACGTCTGTGGCTGTCCGTCAGCACACACAGGACGTTTGTGGCTGTCCGGGTGAGTCCGTGTGTGTCCATGTGTGTCCGTCAGCACACACAAGATGTCGATGGCTGTCCATCAGTACACATATCAGCACGCTGGTCCTTGGTCTCAGCACGCTGGCCCTTCCCGTGGACTGTTCGAGTGATTTTGGCCCACGTGGGCTGTCTGTTCAGTACACACAGGACGTCCGTGGGTGTCCGCCAGCACACACATGATTGCAGTTGCTGTCCGTGTGTGTCCGTCAGCACACACAGGACGTTCGTGGCTGTCCATCAGTACACATATCAGCACGCTGGTCCTTGTACTCAGCACGCTGGTCCTTGTACTCAGCACGCTGGTCCTTGGACTCAGCACGCTGGTCCGTGGACTCAGCACGCTGGTCCGTGGACTCAGCACGCTGGTCCTTGGACTCAACACGCTGGCCCTTCCCGTGGACTGTTCGGGTGATTTTGGACCAAGTGGGCTGTCTGTTCAGTACACACAGGAAGTCCGTGAGTGTCCGTCAGCACATACAGGACGTCCGTGTGTGTCTGTCAGCAAACACAAGACGTCTATGGCTGTCCGTCAGCACACACAGGATGTCCGTAGCTGTCCGTATGTGTCCATCAGCACAGACAGGACGTCCGTGGCTGTCCATAAGTACACATATCAGCACGTTGGTCCTTGGACTCCGCACGCTGGCCCTTCCCGTGGACTGTTTGGGAGATTTTGGCCCACGTGGGCTGTCTGTTCAGTACACACAGGACACATGCGGGTGTCCGCCAGCACACACAGGACGTCCGTGGCTGTATGTGGCTGTCCGTCAGGTCACACAGGATGTCCGTGGCTATCCGTGTGTGTCTGTGTGTGTCCATCAGCACACACAGGACATCTGTGGCTGTCTGTTCAGTACACACAGGACGTCCGTGGGTGTCCGTCAGCATACACATGACGTTCGTGTGTGTCCGTCAGCACACCTAAGACGTCTGTGGCTGTCCGTGTGTGTCCGTCAGCATACACAGGACGTCTGTGGCTGTCCATCAGTATACATATCAGCACGTTGGTCCTTGGACTAAGCACGCTGACCCTTCCCGTGGACTATTCGGGTGATTTTGGCCGACGTGGGCTGTCTGTTCAGTACACACAAGACATCGGTGGGTGTCCGCCAGCACACACAAGACATATGTGGCTGTCTGTGGCTGTCCGTCAGCACATACAGGATGTCCGTGGCTGTCCATGTGTGTTCGTGTGTGTCCGTCAGCACACACAGGACGTCTGTGGCTGTCCATCAGTACACATATCAGCACGCTTGTCCTTGGACTCAGCACGCTAGCCCTTCCCGTGGACTGTTTGGGTGATTTTGGCCCACGTGGGCTGTCTGTTCCGTACACACAGGACGTCTGTGGGTGTCCGCCAGCACACACAGGACGTATGTGGCTGTCCGTCAGCACACACAGGACGTTCGTGGCTGTCCGGGTGAGTCCGTGTGTGTCCATGTGTGTCCGTCAGCACGCACAGGATGTCCATGGCTGTCCATCAGTACACATATCAGCACGTTGGTCCTTGGTCTCAGCACGCTAGCACTTCCCGTGGACTGTTCGGGTGATTTTGGCCCACGTGGACTGTCTATTCAGTACACACAGGACGTCCGTGGGTGTCCGCCAGCACACACAGGATCGCAGTTGCTGTCCGTGTGTGTCCGTCAGCACACACAAGACGTTCGTGGCTGTCCATCAGTACACATATCAGCACGCTGGTCCTTGGACTCAGCACGCTGGTCCTTGGACTCAGTACGCTGGCCCTTCTCGTGGACTGTTCGGGTGATTTTGGACCACGTGGGCTGTCTGTTCAGTACACACAGGAAGTATGTGTGTGTCCGTCAGCACATACAGGCCATTCGTGTGTGTCCGTCAGCACACACAAGACGTCTATGGCTGTCCGTCAGCACACACAGGACGTCCGTCGCTGTCTGTGTGTGTCCATCAGCACATACAGGACGTCCGTGGCTGTCCATAAGTACACATATCAGCACGTTGGTCCTTGGACTCCGAACGCTGGCCCTTCCCGTGGACTGTTTGGGAGATTTTGGCCCACGTGGGCTGTCTGTTCAGTACACACAAGACGTCCGTGGGTTTCCGCCAGCACACACAGGACGTCCGTGGCTGTCTGTGGCTGTCCGTCAGCACACACAGGATGTCCTTGGCTATCCGTGTGTGTCCATGTGTTTCCAGCAGCACACACAGGATGTCCGTGGCTGTCCATCAGTACACATAGCAGCATGCTGGCCCTGCCCGTGGACTGTTTGGGTGATTTTGGCCCACGTGGGCTGTCTGTTCAGTACACACAGGACGTCAGTGGGTATCCGCCAGAACACACAGGATGTCCGTGGCTGTCCGTGGCTGTCTGTCAGCACACACAGGACGTCTGTGGCTATCCGTGTGTGTTCGTGTGTGTCCTTCAGCACACACAGGACGTCCGTGGCTGTCCATCAGTACACATATCAGCAAGCTGGTCTTTGGACTCAGCACGCTGGCCTTTCCCGTGGACTGTTTGTGTGATTTTTGCACACGTAGGCTGTCTGTTTAGTACACACAGGACGTCCGTGTGTGTTCGTCAACACACACAAGACGTCAATGGCTGTCCGTGCCTGTATGTGTGTGTCCGTGTGTGTCCGTCAGCACACACAGAACGTCCGTGGCTGTCCATCAGTACACATATAAACATGTTCGTCCTTGGACTCAGCATGCTGTCCCTTCCCGTGGACAGTTCAGGTGATTTTGGCACACGTGGGCTGTCTGTTCAGTACACACACGACGTCCGTGGGTGTCCGCCAGCACACACAGGACATCTGTGGCTGTCTGTGGCTGTCCGTCAGCACACACAGGACGTTCGTGGCAGTCCGTGTGTGTCCGTCAGCACACACAGGACGTCCGTGGCTGTCCATCAGTACACATATCAGCACGCTGGTCCTTGGACTCAGCACGCTGGCCCATCCTGTGGACTGTTTGGGTGATTTTGGCCCACGTGGGCTGTCTGTTCAGTACACACAGGACGTCCGTGGGTGTCCACCAGCACACACATGACGTATGTGGCTGTCCGTCAGCACACACAGGACGTTCGTGGCTATCCGTGTGAGTCCGTGTGTGTCTGTATGTGTCCGTCAGCACACATAGGATGTCTGTGGCTGTCCATCAGTACACATATCAGGACGCTGGTCCTTGGACTCAGCACGCTGGCCCTTCCCGTGGACTGTTCGGGTGATTTTGGCCCACGTGGGCTGTCTGTTCAGTACACACAGGACGTCCGTGGGTCTCCACCAGCACACACAGGACAGCCGTTGCTGTTCTTGTGTGTCCGTCAGCACACACAGGACGTCTGTGGCTGTCCATCAGTACACATATCAGCACGCTGGTCCTTGGACTAAGCACGCTGGCCCTTCCCGTGGACTGTTCGGGTGATTTTGGCCCACGTGGGCTGTCTGTTCAGTACACACAGGACGTTCGTGTGTGTCCGTCAGCACACAAGGACGTCCGTGTGTGTCCGTCAGCACACACAAGACGTTGGTGGCTGTCCGTCAGCACACACAGGACATTCGTAGCTGTCCGTCAGCGCACACAGGACGTCTGTGGCTGTCCATAAGTACACATATCAGGACGTTTGTCCTTGGACTCAGCACACTGGCCCTTCCCGTGGACTGTTTCGGATATTTTAGCCGACGTGGGCTGTCTGTTCAGTACACACAGGACTTCCGTGGGTGTCCGCCAGCACACACAGGACGTCTGTGGCTGTCAGTCAGCACACACAGGATGTCCGTGGCTATCCGTGTGTGTCCATGTGTGTCCATCAGCACACACAGGATGTCCGTGGCTGTCAATCAGTACACATATCAGCACGCTGGACCTTGGACTCAGCACGCTGGTCCTTGGACTCAGCATGCTGGCCCTTCCCGTGGACTGTTTGGGTGATTTTGGACCACGTGGGCTATCTGTTCAGTACACACAGGACGTTTGTGGGTGTCCGCCAGCACACACAGGACGTCTGTGGCTGTCCGTGGCTGTCCGTCAGCACACACAGGACGTCCGTGTCTGTCCATGGACGTCCCGTGGATTGTTTGGGAGATTTTGGCCCACGTGGGCTGTCTGTTCAGTACACACAAGACGTCCGTGGGTTTCCGCCAGCACACACAAGACGTCCGTGGCTGTCTGTGGCTGTCCGTCAGCACACACAGGATGTCCTTGGCTATCCGTGTGTGTCCATGTGTTTCCTGCAGCACACACAGGGTGTCCGTGGCTGTCCATCATTACACATAGCAGCACGCTGGTCCTTGGACTCAGCACGCTGGCCCTTCCCGTGGACTGTTTGGGTGATTTTGGCCCACGTGGGCTGTCTGTTCAGTACACACAGGACGTTCTTGGGTGTCCATCAGGACACACAGGAAGTCCGTGTGTGTCCGTCAGCACACACATAACGTCTGTGGCTGTCTGTGGCTGTCTGTGTGTGTCCGTGTGTGTCCGTCAGCACACACAGAACATCCGTGGATGTCCATCAGTACACATATAAACACGTTCGTCCTTGGACTCAGCATGCTGTCCCTTCCCGTGGACTGTTCAGGTGATTTTGGCACACGTGGGCTGTCTGTTCAGTACACACAGGACATCTGTGGGTGTCCGCCAACACACGCAGGACATCCGTGGCTGTATGTGGCTGTCCGTCAGCACACACAGGACGTTCGTGGCTGTCCGTGTGTGTCTGTCAGCACACACAGGACGTCCGTGGCTGTCCATCAGTACACATATCAGCACGCTGGTCCTTGGACTCAGCACGCTGGCCCTTCCTGTGGACTGTTTGGGTTATTTTGGCCCACGTGGGCTGTCTGCTCAGTACACACAGGACGTCCGTGGGTGTCCGCCAGCACACACATGACGTCTGTGGCTGTCCGTGGCTGTCCGTCAGCACACACATGACGTCTGTGGCTATCCGTGTGAGTCCGTGTGTGTCTGTATGTGTCCGTCAGCACACACAGGATGTCCGTGGCTGTCCATCAGTACACATATCAGCATGCTGGTCCTTGGACTCAGCATGCTGGCCCTTCCCGTGGACTGTTCGGGTGATATTGGCCCACACGGGCTGTCTTTTCAGTACACACAGGACGTATGTGGGTGTCCGTCAGAACACACTGGACGTCTGTGTGTGTCCGTCAGCACACACAGGACGTCTGTGGCTGTCCGTGTGTGTCTATGTGGGTCCGTCAGCACACACAGGACGTCCGTGGCTGTCCATCAGTACACATATCAGCACGTTGGTCCTTGGACTCAGCACGCTGACCCTTCCCGTGGTCTGTTCGGGTAATTTTGGCCCACGTGGGCTGTCTGTTCAGTACACACAGGACATCTGTGGGTGTCCACCAGCACACACAGGACAGCCGTTGCTGTCCTTGTGTGTCCGTCAGCACACACAGGACGTCCGTGGCTGTCCATCAGTACACATATCAGGACGCTGGTCCTTGGACTAAGCACGCTGGCCCTTCCCGTGGACTGTTCGGGTGATTTTGGCCCACGTGGGCTGTCTGTTCAGTACACACAGGATGTCTGTGTGTGTCCGTCAGCACACAAGGACGTCCGTGTGTGTCTGTCAGCACACACAAGACGTCTGTGGCTTTCCGTCAGCACACACAGGACATTCGTAGCTGTCCGTCACCGCACACAGCACGTCCGTGGCTGTCCATAAGTACACATATCAGGACGTTTGTCCTTGGACTCAGCATGCTGGCCCTTCCAGTGGACTGTTTGGGATATTTTAGCCGACGTGGGCTGTCTGTTCAGTACACACAGGACTTCCGTGGGTGTCCGCCAGCACACACAGGACGTCTGTGGCTGTCCGTCAGCACACACAGGATGTCCGTGGCTGTCAATCAGTATACATATCAGCACGCTGGTCCTTGGACTCAGCACGCTGGCCCTTCCTGTGGACTGTTTGGGTGATTTTGGCCCACGTGGGCTATCTGTTCAGTGCACACAGGACGTTTGTGGGTGTCCGCCAGGACACACAAGACGTCTGTGGCTGTCTGTGGCTGTCCGTCAGCACACACAGGACGTCCGTGGCTGTCCGTGTGAGTCCGTGTGTGTTTGTGTGTGTCCGTCAGCACACACAGG
This sequence comes from Brassica rapa, assembly GCF_000309985.2. NCBI lineage: Eukaryota > Viridiplantae > Streptophyta > Magnoliopsida > Brassicales > Brassicaceae > Brassica > Brassica rapa. The sequence continues at coordinate 57,422 of NW_022610396.1, read as the reverse complement.
ACGTCCGTGGCTGTCAGTGTGTGTCCGTTTGTGTCCGTTTGTGTCCGTCAGCACACACAGGACGTCCGTGGCTGTCCATTAGTACACATATCAGCACGTTGGTCCTTGGACTCAGCACGCTGACCCTTCCCGTGGACTGTTATACACAGGACGTCTGTGTGTGTCCGTCAGCACACACAGGACGTCCGTGTGTGTTCGTCAGCACACACAGGACGTCCGTGGCTGTCCGTCAGCACACACAGGGCGTCCGTGGCTGTCCGTGTGTGTCCATGTGTTTCCGTCAGCACACATAGGACGTTCGTGGCTGTCCGGGTGAGTCCATGTGTGTCCATGTGTGTCCGTCAGCACACACAGGATGTCCATGGCTGTCCATCAGTACACATATCAGCACGCTGGTCCATGGTCTCAGCACGCTGGCCCTTCCCGTGGACTGTTCGGGTGATTTTGGCCCACGTGGGCTGTCCTGTCAGCACACACAGGACATCCGTGTGTGTCCGTCAGAACACACAGGACGTCCGTGGCTGTCCGTCAGCACACACAGGATGTCTGTGGCTTTCAGTGTGTGTCCATGTGTGTGCTTCAGCACACACAAGACTTCCGTGGCTGTCCATCAGTACACATATCAGCACGTTGGTCCTTGGACTCAGCACGCTGGCCCTTCCCGTGGACTGTTTGGGTGATTTTGGCCCACGTGGGCTGTCTGTTCAGTACACACAGGACGTCCATGGGTGTCCGCCAGCACACACATGATGTCTATGGCTGTTCGTGGCTGTCCATCAGAACACACAGGACATCAGTGGCTGTCCGTGTGTGTCCGTCAGCACACACAGGATGCCCGTGTGTGTCCGTCAGCACACACAGGATGTCCTTGTGTGTCCGTCAGCACACCCAGGATGTCCGTGGCTGTCCATCCGTACACATATCAGCACGCTGGTCCTTGGACTCAGCACGCTGGCCCTTCCCATGGACTGTTCGGGTGATTTTGGCCCACGTGGGCTGTCTTTTCAGTACCCACGGACGTCCATGTGTGTCTGTCAGCACACACAAGATGTCCGTGGCTGTCCGTGTGTTTGTTGTGTGTTCGTCAACACACACAGGACGTCTGTGGCTGTCCATCAGTACACATATCAGCACGTTGTGTAACACCCAAATCCGGCCTCTCGACAAGACTGAACCCGTTTGCTACTTAATCAATTTCTTTGCTTGTTTGATTCCTTTTAAGTCTTTCATTTACTAAGTCATGTTCGAATTTCAGGTTCTAAAACAATTGAACAGATAGCACAGCAGAATATAAATGTGTATAAAATGTATTACTTAGAAACATGAGATCCAACACACAACTTCTTAATCGTTTCATAGACAATCACTAGTTCGTCGCTAGTATCATCTAACCACACGTTACACAGCCTCTCACTGACCGAGCCTTCACGGCTCCTTGGCTTGACCAGAACCATCCTTAGTTCCTGAAACCACAACCAGGTAAGCATTAATCATAACCGAGAATAGGACTGGTCGATCCTACAATGCTTGGCTTGGTTCCTAGAACATAGATAAACCTCGGACAATATACTTATAAAAAGATATGAACCTGCCTACCGTATCCTAATTCATTCAACCAACCACCCCTTGACTTAGAATCAGATTGACAGTCCAGAATAGATAAACAGAACACACAAACAGTCCGGATCATCCCGAAGACCAATCCGTCCATCCGGATAAAATCTAGGTGCGACCGGCCTAGATGAAGTCTGGCTCAATGGCCCAACGGACTTCCTTACCTGATCCGGCCTTGGGCCTGGATCCAACAGCCGAGTAAGCCTCACGCCCAATCCGGTTAGGCCAATGGCCGATCGGACCTTGCGACTCTTACCCTGGCCTGGACGGACTGTGTACTTGTCTCAACGGACAAGATATGGTCTGATCCCTAAGGAACGGACACGACCTGTCTCAACAGGCACCGCTTGGAACATGCACCCCTTCGGCCCTTGGTACCTCTTGTTCCTCGTACCTCTTGGCGTCCGTAACCCTTGTGATAGACCGCAGTCCACGGATCAGTACATGGAGCCGAACCAGCCTGGAGATCAGAACGTTCTGAACATTTCAACCGAGGTTCATGTTTTTCACCGTACGGGACAGACTCACTGTGCAGTGTACTGGACAGTCATGCATATGTCTGGCAAGGAGCTTTGGCTTTCAACCGAGGTTCATGTTTTTGACCGTACTTGAGGAGTTGCTTGAGAAGGGGTTCATACGCCCTAGTGTATCACCTTGGGGAGCACCAGTCCTATTTGTTTAGAAAAAGGATGGTAGCTTTAGGTTGTGCATTGACTATAGGGGTTTGAACAGGGTGACTGTGAAGAACAAGTACCCTTTACCCAGGATTGATGAGTTGTTGGATCAACTCCGTAGAGCCAAGTGGTTCTCCAAGATTGACCTGGCCTCTGGGTATCATCAGATCCCTATTGCACCAGATGATGTGAGGAAGACAGCGTTCCGAACTAGGTATGGTCACTATGAGTTTGTGGTTATGCCGTTCGGACTGACCAATGCACCTGCTGCATTCATGAAGATGATGAACGGCATCTTCAGGGAATACTTGGACGAGTTTGTGATCATCTTCATTGATGATATACTCGTGTATTCCAAGACAAAGGAGGACCATGAAAGACACCTTAGGGCGGTGTTGGGCCGCCTGAGAGAACAGAAGCTCTTTGCTAAGCTAAGCAAGTGTAGCTTCTGGCAGAAGAGCATTGGGTTCCTTGGACATGTGGTGTCTGATAAAGGAGTCTCAGTGGATCAAGATAAGATCAAATGTATCCAGGAATGGCCACAGCCAAAGAATGCTACGGAAGTGAGAAGCTTCTTAGGGTTGGCGGGTTATTACAGGAAATATGTCAAGGGGTTCTCGAGCATAGCTCAACCTATGACTAAGCTGACAGGCAAGGACGTGAGGTTCACATGATCTGAGGAGTGTGCGAAAAGTTTTGCAGCACTCAAGAACATGTTGACTAATGCACCTATCCTGGTGTTGCCTGAGGCTGATCATCCTTATGTGGTGTATACGGATGCATCCATAACTGGTCTTGGTTGTGTTTTGACACAACATGGGAAGGTGATAGCCTATGCTTCCCGACAGCTAAGGAAGCATGAGGGTAACTATCCGACCCATGATTTGGAGATGGCTGCAGTAGTATTTGCATTAAAGATATGGAGATCATATCTTTATGGTGCCAGGGTGCAAATACTCTCAGACCATAAGAGCTTGAAGTACATATTCACTCAGCCTGAGTTAAACTTAAGGCAGAGGAGATGGATGGAGTTTGTTGCAGATTATGATCTGGACATAGCTTATCATCCTGGGAAAGCTAACCTAGTGGCTGATGCTTTGAGCCGCAGAAGGGCTGAAGTGTCATCTGAGAGGGAGGCGGATGAACTGGAAGGGATGATCAGGTCCTTGAACCTCAACACCTTGGTTGGTTCAGATGAGCCATTGGGGTTGGAGGCGGTGAACCAGGCCGATCTCCTTACCAGGATCAGGCAAGCTCAGGGCCTGGATGAAAATCTAAAGAAGGTAGCCGCCAATGACAAGACTGAGTACCAGAAAACTGACAATGGTACCATCTTGGTCAATGGGAGGGTCAGTGTTCCTAATGATAAGGAACTCAAAGAAGAGATTATGAGACAGGCTCATAAGTCTAAGTTTTCAGTTCATCCTGGACTGAACAAAATGTATAGGGATCTGAAAAGGTACTACCATTGGGTGAGGATGAAATCTGATGTTGCAGAGTGGGTGGCTAAGTGTCCCACTTGTCAACTGGTGAAGGCAGAACATCAGGTTCCCAGTGGTCTACTTCAGAACCTACCCATACCAGAATGGAAATGGGATCACATCACAATGGATTTTGTGACTGGGTTTCCCACGACCAGAAATAAGAAAGATGCGGTATGTGTTGTGGTTGATCGGCTGACCAAGTCGGCTAATTTCCTGCCCATCAAGAAAGGGGATGGGGTCGACAGAATTGTGCAAGTGTACCTAGACGAGATAGTGAGGTTGCATGGTGTTCCAGCAAGCATTGTCTCGGACAGGGATCCAAGATTTACATCTTATTTCTGGCAGGCTTTCCAAAAGGCCTTGGGAACCAGAGTGAATATGAGCACATCTTATCATCCTCAAACGGATGGGCAGTCTGAAAGGACAATCCAAACCTTGGAGGATATGCTAAGGGCATGTGTGTTAGACTGGGGAGAGTCTTGGGAAAAACACTTACCCTTAGTGGAGTTTGCTTATAACAACAGCTTCCATACAAGCATTGGTATGTCGCCATATGAGGCTTTGTATGGTAGGCCGTGCAGGACACCCCTATGCTGGACCCAAGTGGGGGAGCGTAGCATGTTGGGTCCTGAGATTGTAGAACAGACCACTCAAAGGATCAGGATGGTCAAAGAGAAGATGAAAGAGGCGCAGGACCGCCAAAAGAGCTATGCAGATAAGCGTAGGAAACATCTTGAGTTTGAGGTCAATGACCTGGTGTATCTCAAGATGATTACCTTCAAGGGTAGGACCAGGGTTTCTGGACGAAAGAAACTGGATCCTAGGTACTTGGGTCCATTCAGGATCATAGAGAGAGTGGGTGCAGTGGCATACAAGTTGGACTTGCCATCAGCAATGGATGCATACCACAATGTGTTCCATGTATCCCAACTCCGGAAATGCTTGTCTGAACAAGACATTGTCTTGCCCGAGATTCCTGCTGACCTTGGTAAAGACCTGGCTTTGGAAACCTTGCCGGTTCGGATTGTGGATCGGTCAGAGAAAGCTATGAGAAAGAAGACAGTCCCCATGATCAAAGTGGTGTGGGATTACAATGGTAAAGACCTCATCACTTGGGAAACAGAAGCAAAAAATGAAAGCTATGTATCCGGATTGGTACAGACAATTTCTTCCTGAGGAAACACTTAACATGGATTCGAGAACGAATCCCAAGTTAGTGGGGGAGACTTGTCATGTCCCCGATCCTAGATAGGATCGCCCGGACGGGCCATGGTGCGGGGAGATGCACCAGTCAGGTCATTAGACCTTGAGACAAGCGTATCATGGCCCTGAATGAAGGTTAAGGGCATCAGTCAGCTGAGACTTAACCAGGATACGATGGAAACAAGGGTAAAGGAGCGGGGTGAGTGTTTAGGCAGCTGGACGAGTGTTGGTTTGAGTTCAATCAGCTCGGTTCAGCTGGTATTCAGTTCACCATGATCTGTTCAGCTCACAGGAGCTGGTAGACTAGCTCACTCAGCTGGGAACAGCTGGAGGTCAGCTCAATCCGGTGAACGGTGCGTTCTGGTTCGGATCAGTGTGGGCGAGTCCGGGACGGTTACTGGGCGAGCCGATGGTCCGGGTCCGGGTGCAGGACGGTTCGACCAAATGGGTCTTAGGCTTGGGACAGGGAGTGGGCAAGCTTCCAGAGTGTGAGCTGAGGCTCAGTGATCGTTTTGCCAAAGGAAGAAAAGTGGAGAAACCGCCAATGGGCGGTTATGGGACGGTTTTGGGAAGAAGGGATGTGATTTTTGGTAACTGTTCGCCCAGGCGGTTGGGGACAGTTTAAATCGTCTTCTCCCTCTCATTTCTGCCATTCTGGTCGAGTTTTACTCAATTTGACACAGAGAGAAACACAGAGAAAATTCAAGAGAGAAAGAGAGACACAAACCTTGGATTGGCCGATTTGATCCAAGAGATTGTTCTTGAGTGTTCCTGGTGTGTTTGGGCGTGTGATCAAGAGAATGGATTTGAGGCAGAAAGACAAGGAGAAGGCAAAGGAGAAAGAGAAGGAAGTCGCCCCTGGAGACCGAACTCCTAAGGTGAGAGGTGTGGCCAAGAGTAACCGGACAAGGCCGCGGATGATGGCCGTGTGAGCCTGGCCGGTTTGGATCGATTGGCCACTCCTTACTCTGACTTCTTCTACTCTGTTTCTTCATATATGTTTTATGATGTTACAGGGAAGGATCCATTGATCTTAAGGCCTTGGCCTGATCAAATTCCCATGAAAGTCCCTTGTTCTTGTGTGGGCAGTTCATGGCCGAGATCACTATGATCTGAGCCGATTCTTTTGAATCTGATTATGGGAATATTTTTCTTCTGAATTATCATGAGTTTTCATGAATTTTATTTGGTATTTGGAACTCTTTTTAGAGGGGTCAGATTTGACATTTTTGATGATTGTTCTTGACTAGATTGGATCCGACCATGCAATGTGATTTGATTCTTGTTTTGTAATCTAACCTTGTGATTGTGTGTTTGTTTGTGTTGGATCCAGGACCAGAAATGGACCGTGTTAAGGGAAAAGCACCATGAGGACCGCGGCCATGGGAAGATGTGTGGTGATTGGGTTGATTCTGAAAATTGTGTGATTATTGTAGCCTATTGTGCAACTTGTGAACGTATGCGATTCTAGTGTGTAATCTATTTATTAGGATGATGAATGATGTATGAACCTTGGTTAATATCTATGAAATATCTATTTCCATTAGTTGTTGCTTGATTGTTTAAGTGTGAATGTTGGAACCTCAAAACACTGATAAAGACTTAGAATTATTTAACACTTGAACTTGAATATGAAAGCTGGAACTGGTTGCATTGTTTGGTGAGGCCGCGGTCTGGTTGGATTGAGGAATCCAGGATCAAGTCTTACAGTGACACTTACTTGGGCGAGCTAGATGAGCTGAGTGAGCTAAGTGACACTACTCTGGAGCTGGATGAGCTGAGTGAGCTAAATGACACTAGTTTGGAGCTGAATGAGCTAAGTAACACTGAAGATGGAGCTGGTTCATCTGCTGGGCGAAATGGGCCTTTTCAGCCCAAAGAAAAGTTCCTAAAAAGTTCATTATGGGATTGTTTCTTTCCAAGCACATTCTCATCAAGAATACCAAGAGGGAGTCAGCAAGGAAGTCTTGGTCGTGCATGGGAAAAAGAATTCAACAAAAATCATTAATTTTGGTCTTTAGTCAAAGTCTTCATTTCTAGTTTCTATGTCTTGTTTTTAGCACATTCTTCTATGGATCTCTAGAACTTGTAATCCTATAAATAAGGCCTAAGAGCCACGAAATAATAGAGATTGTTTTTCCTTTTTTATGTGTTTCTCTCATTGTTCTTTGTTTAGAACACTTCTTAGTTTCTTGGTGAGGTTATCTCCAAGTTTCGATCCTTCTTTTGTTGGACCGGTGCGTCACATCCGGCAACGATCGAAGTCTGGTAGTATCTTTGGGCTATTCCGCAACCCTTAGTGTCACCCCTCGATCCATCAGTTCTCAACCCTCTCGGATCTGAGTTCATATCAACCTTACCGAAAGAGTGATCCATATTTTGGTTATATCACCTTGGTTACTTACACCCTTTGGTAACTCACAACCCTTGGTAACTCGTGACCTTTGGCCACTCGTGCCTCTTGGGACATGCCCAACCGTTTAGCCCCAACCGCCCAGTCTATGGTGTAATTCGAACCGACCGTCCAACCGACCAGCGACTGGGTTAGTGGTTTGGTTATGTCCGGCCAAGTCTAGGACGTGTCCCTTGGACCGAACCAACACAACCCTTCGTGCATAATCAAAAAGAAGAGAAAGGAACCGGATAGAAACAAGAAGAGGAGAAGTGGTCAGCTCTAATGAGCCGTCCAGAGCCGCGGTGCGGTCACAAGGACCGTCCAATCGGACTGATGCGGACAAAGCCCACCACATACCTTCTGAACCAGGTCAGGGTTCTCCACGCTCTTCTCCTGCTCTCGGTCTCCCATACTTGATCGAAGGTTGCTTCACAAACGATCAGATCGCAGGAAACCTAACTACCACACAATCGGCCTTGCTTTGGCCGGAAACTCTCTCTCTCTTTCTTTCTCTCTCTCTGCGATTTCTCTAAGTATTTTTTACTCTGGATTGGATGAATGAAATCGACAGGGAGGACCCCATATTTATAGAAAATGAGGTGGAAGTCTTGCCCCACGAACAGGCATGACTGGCCAGTGGATGGGCACAATCGGCCAAGGGTTACACCCTCTCGGCCGCATGCATCCCTTCGCCAATACCGCATGGGTTTGAGTCGGACAGTGGCCCAAAGCCTTACCCAACCCCTCTGGACATAGCCCACGGCCTTGTCCAAAGCCCAAACGGTCCATGACCTCATGGCTGGACCCCCACGGCCCGTCACTGGCCCGGACCCGGACCATCGGACCGAAACCCGAACAGTCCATCCAGCTGAGATGAGCTGACCCCCAGCTGCCTCAGATGAGTGAGCTAGCAGTCCAGCTAGTGGAGCTTACCTTGTAGTGGACGAGCTGGAATGAGCTTAACCTAACTCCGTTGAGCTTGTCGAGCTACCCGTTCCATCCGTCCAGCTACCGTCTTGCTCGGTCTAGCTGACTCTCGACTTGCATAAGGTTAAGTCTACGTTTCCTTACGTCCTTAACCTTCTTATCCGGCCATGGAACGCTTGCCTTGATGTCCTAAGACTGGCTAGTACGATTCCTCAAACCGTCACCGTCCCAATGATCCTATTCAGGATCCGAAATGTTACAAGTCTCCCCCACTAGTAATGGATTCGTCCTCGAATCCGAGTCATGTGTTTCATCCAACACAAACTGGTCAAACCAATTTGGAAACTCGGCCTTCATCTTGGCCTCCATCTCCCAAGTGGTCTCTTCTCGACCATTACAATCCCAAATGACCTTGACCATCTGGATTTTTTCTTTCTCATTGCATTTTCCATCCTATCTACGATCCGAACCGGCCTTGTTTCCAAAGTTAGGTTCGTACCAAGATCAGATAGTATTTCTGGTACTAAGACATCCCGATCCGTCAAGCATTTCCGGAGTTGGGAGACATGGAATACATTATGGAAGGCTTCCATCTCAGATGGTAAGTCCAACTTGTATGCCACACTACCCACTCGTTCTATGACTTTAAACGGGCCTAGGTATCTTGGATCCAATTTCCTTCTACCAGAAATTCGCACTCTACCTGTAAAGGTAATCATTTTGAGATAGACCATATCACCCACTGCAAACTCCAGTTCTTTCCTTCGTTTGTCAGCGTAGTGTTTTTGTCTGTCCTGTGCAGCCCTCATCTTGTCCCGCACAGACTTGATCTTCTCCGTGGTTTCTTCCACGATCTTGGGGCCTATCATACTGCGCTCCCCCACTTGGGTCCAACATATCGGTGTCCTGCATGGTCGCCCATACAAAGCTTCGTATGGCGACATGCCTATACTTGAGTGGAAGCTGTTATTGTAGGAGAACTCCACTAACGGCAAATGCCGTTCCCAGGAATCACCCCAATCGAGAACACATGCTCGAAGCATGTCCTCCAGCGTCCGTATAGTTCTTTCCGACTGCCCATCCATTTGGGGATGATAAGCCGTACTCATGTTCACTATTGTTCCTAGAGCTTTTTGAAAAGCTTGCCAGATGTGAGAAGTGAACCTCGAATCTCTATCTGAAACTATACTCGAGGGTACTCCGTGTAGCCTCACAATCTCGTCAATGTACTTACTCATAATCTGGTCGACTCCATCAGTCTTTTTAATGGCCAGGAAGTGGGCAGACTTGGTCAGTCGATCCACTATTACCCAGACAGCATCATTCCTATTCCTGGTCGTGGGAAATCCGGTCACGAAGTCCATCGTGATGTGATCCCACTTCCATTCTGGAATAGGTAGGCTCTGAAGCAGTCCACTCGGAAATTGTTGTTCGGCCTTGACGAGTTGACAAGTAGGACATTTGGCCACCGATTCTGTCACATCGACCTTCATCCGTATCCAATGATAGTACTGTCTGAGATTGTGATACATCTTGGTCACTCCAGGATGGATCGAGAATCTAGACTTGTGAGCTTCTGTAAGGATCTCGTCCTTCAAACTCCTATCATTGGGTACGCTGATCCGACCATGAACTAAGATCGTACCGTCCTTGGCGATTATATACTCAGTCAGGTCGTTCCGAGCAACCGTCTTCAGGTTCTCGTCCTGATCTTGGGCCGCACGGATCCGGGTAAGCAGGTCGGCTCTATTCACTGCCTCTAAACCCCGTGGTCCGTCCGTCCCGTTCAAAGCATTTAAACGGACAAAACATCCTGCCTCATCCGGCTTGTCCGTTCTGCTACCGGCAGCAACACCTTCTCGTTTCCGGCTCAAGGCGTCAGCCACAAGGTTAGCCTTGCCCGGATAGTAAGTGATGTCTAGTTCGTAGTCGGCCACGAACTCCATCCACATCCTCTGCCTTAAGTTCAACTCAGGCTGGGTGAATATATACTTCAGGCTTTTATGGTCCGTAAGTATCTGGACTTTGGCCTCATATAAATATGATCGCCAAATCTTTAAGGCGAATACTACCGCAGCCATTTCAAGGTCATGGGTGGGGTAGTTTCCCTCATGTTTCTTCAGCTGCCTTGACGCGTAAGCAATGACCTTCCCATGTTGGGTCAACATGTAACCGAGTCCAGTGATGGACGCATCCGTGTAGACTACATAAGGTTGGTCTGCCTCCCGGAGAACCTGGACGGGTGCGCTAGTCAGCATATCCTTAAGTGCGGAGAAAAATCTCATACACTCTTCGGACCATGTGAACTTAACGTCCTTCCCAGTCAACCGTGTCATCGGCTGAGCCAAGCTTGTGAATCCCTTCACAAACTTTCTATAGTAACCTGCCAGCCCTAGGAAGCTTCTAACTTCCGTGGCACTGCGTGGTCAGGGCCGATCCTTGATTGCCCTGATCTTCTCTGGATCCACTGAGCCGCCCTGGTCAGAGACAATATGACCGAGGAACCGAATACTCTTTTGCCAAAAACTGCACCTGCTGAGTTTAGCAAAGAGTTTGTGCTCTCGTAATCATTCCAGCACGGCTCTCAAATGTTTCCGATGAGATTCCTCATCCTTGAAGTAAATCAGGATATCATCAATGAAGATGATCACTGATTCATCCAAGAAGTCCCGGAACACGCTGTTCATCATTTTCATGAATGCAGCAGGTGCATTGGTCAGACCGAACGGAATCACTACGAATTCGTAATGGCCGTACCTGGTCCTAAATGCTGTTTTCCTAATGTCATTTGGCTCTATAGGTATCTGATGATATCCCGAGGCCAAATCGAATTTAGAAAACCACTTAGCTCCTTTCAGCTGATCCAACAGCTCGTCTATCCTGGGCAACGGATACTTGTTCTTCACAGTTACCATGTTCAACCTCGATAGTCGATGCACAGACGCATGCTACCATCCTTCTTTTTCACAAAGAGGACTGGTGCACCCCAAGGGGAGCTACTTGGCCGTATGAACCCCTTGTCAAGCAATTCTTCCAATTGCTTCTTTAGCTCGGCCATCTCGGCCAGAGCCATTCGATACGGACTCTTGGACAGCGGAGCTGTCCCTGGTTCCAGTTCATTCAGGAAGGGATCGGAGCTATCAGGGGGGACACCCTGTAGCGACTGAAACACATCCTGGAACTCGGACACCAATGAATCCTCGCGTGGGTCTAAAAGAAAACCAGAACTGTCAGGCTCTGTAGTTGTAATTGTAGCCAAGAATGACTGACAACCCTATTCTAGCATCCGAATTGCTCGTACTGCTGAAACCACTACTTTCTCTTGAGCCTGACACAGACCTTGGTACTCTACCGGGTGAAGTCCATTCTCCAATTGCACACAACCCTTATGGCAATCGAGAGTTGCTCGGTACTTTCCCAACTAATCCATACCTAAGATCACATCTTGATTCTTTAGGTGAACACAGACAAGATTCACAGGGAAGACCTTTCCCTGGATCTGTACTGGGATATTCGACATGAGACCTAGTGAGTTCATGGCTTGCCCACCGGCCGCCCTCACTGTAACACCCCCGAACCGTCCTAAGCATAGGTCGACCCACCGGCCAACAATCAAACAAGAACATGACCGACGGACGACCCACACCAAGGGTTGGAGATGAAAGGCCAACCGGCCAGCCAACAATCAAACAAGAACATGACTGACCGTCCAACCCAACACCATGGTCCGGAAGCGCTACGTGACGGGCTAGGGACAATCCGGTCAGAGTCACAAACTTTACTCCATGACCTAGACAAGTTCATCCACTAACTCGTCCCGCTGCGTCAAGGCATAAGGCTTTGCAACCCGTACCTAGAGTTAGCGTTTTCCGTTAGATCAAGGCCTAAGGCTTTTCAACCCGTACCTCGACCTAACGTTGTGTTAGATCGGACTAGTCAAATATCAGAGTACTCATGAAGCGCATATAAAACAATTACTTTTATTGATTCAAGAAATATTCATACATTGAATAATTCAAGACTGGGCCCGGCCTAATGCCAAATCGAGTCAACATAACACAATTCACAATACCGTTTACAAAAGGCATGAAAATCTACACCGGCGGTCCTAACGTCCAGCACCAAGCTATCCGATCATCCTTACCTAAAGCGACCTGCAAAAAGGACAACGGAGTTGGATGAGTAATCTAGTATTACTCAGTGAGCTGGCGACCTCTACCTGCAACCTAGACTCTACCCAGACAACCCAAAATAACAATCAATCTAGCCCTAACATGCAATAAAAGCTAAGGCTAAGCAAACCGTTACTAAGTTAGACTTGGCCTCCTGCCATGATCTAGCTTCAAGTAATGGGAACCTGCATTAAAACAAGTCAACAAACAATCCCTAGTTAACCATATATACGCCTGAGTTCAATACTCATGTAGTGTTAGACACTTAGACTATGCAAGTATCATTAATCGATCGACCAACAATCAAACAAGAACATGATCGGCCAATCAATGATACCGCATAGCTTTAATATCCACCACCCTTCACAAGCAATCACTCAAACATATACAGGCCAACGTCAGGCCTACACTAACGAAATACACATCAAGCCTAATCCGGTACCTAAACCAGACTTAGGACTTAATGTCCTAACCTGCAAGCAAATCAATCAACCACAATCACAATAATAACTATGAGTATCACGACTCGATCTAACTAGTAACACCGTATATCGGTGCTACACTGACTCGAGGGTTCCATAACCCTCTAAGACACTCTAACACAACACAACACACTACCCCGGGAAATGGTGACTTAGTGTTCATCCTCTCCATCGGCAATATCCTATCTTCCTACCACAAAGGCCAGAAGAAGGAACTTTCAACCGACCGCGGCCCACAGTCCTTCGGGTCACCGCGCGACAGCCCACAGTCCTTCGGGTCACTGCCACATTACACCGTCGTGTAATAACTCAGCCCTAGGCCATGATCCCGTCTCTCTGAGGCTTCCCGATCCAACGAATAACGGTTTCCTTAAACCTGCTGGGTACGAGGCTGAGGAAACACTAATCACCCCTAAACAAGCCTAGTATGGACGAGTTACGCTCATACTGTCGGCTACAACACACTAATCCTAATAAGACCAGGACTCCTACCACAAACTTAAATACACTAAGGAGTCTACGACACTAACACCAGTACTCGTAGTCCAGCCTATATGGCATAGAATTCGTAGTACTAAACTCGACACGGAAGGAAATCGGCCTATATGGCCTAAGATCTCCTGAACAATACCATCCTTGCACAACAACAATCACTACCAAACCAAGCATTAAATAGTCCTAATATCTCTAAGGCAGGTCTCTCCATTACTAAACTACCCATAAATAAATAAAGGAAAACATGCATCTCAATCCTAACAATTCAGCTACGCCATAATTTATCATACTATACCGGTTAATGCATCATTCATCCTAGTCCTAGTCAGGTTATAACTCAGTCTTAATTCCATTATATCTCAGCTTAGCCCATGCTATACTGAGTCCAATTCATAAATAAAAATAACCCTAGGACTCTATCATGCATCAGTGTGATATTACTACTCTATATGCAACTCGATCTATCCTAAGTTCCAAGTGGAACTCAAACAAACCAACTCACAGTGTTCTTGCAGCTGGTTGATCGGAGAGAGCCTAGCCAAAACCCAATGCCTCTGTCTTTAATGGACTGGTATGGACGAATCAGGACTTGGACAGAACCTCCTCGGACTTCTGGATCTTCTTCTCGGACTTTCGGTAGAACAATGGCTCTTAAAAATGCTCTAACTTCTTCAAAACAGTTCCAAATCCTTCACTTCCTTTTTCTACTTCACTTTCTCTCTCTAGCCCAAGTTTTAGAGTGATGTTTGAGTGTGTGGAATGAATGAAACGAGCTGGGGGAGCTGGGTTTATATAGATATGGCCAACCATTGAAATGGTGCCACTCCATCGCCTGTGTGTCGTCCCGCATGCTTCCGGTCGCATGCGCGGCGACACACGGGCGTCCAAATGTCACCATGCATGACTCCTCTGCATGCCAGAAGCCAGCACCATATCCAGATGTCATTCAGCATGGCTGGAGCTCATGCATCGCGACACACGGGCCTCTGGGTGTCAAGACGATGCCATGTCGTGCTTTGGGTGTCATGCTGCATGTGAGGCTTCATCCTGCGGAGACATGTCATGCTACGGAGACACTAAGATGCTTGGATGAAGGACAGCACGTCCCGATCCCTCAGATAGGGCCACCTCGAGCTTCCCAGTTGATTTGTGCGATTTCGGTCTTTCTGGTGAATTTTCGTCCCGCGATCAATCCCAAATATTTTTCCGCTCCCGTTCTGATTCTCTAAATATTTTTAATAAACTCCAGATGAATACTGAGATCCTCTAAAAATATTTCCCGAGCCTCTGGCTTCTTCCAATAATTTCGAAAAACCGAAATTAGGGTTTTCGACCAACTTTGGGTTTTCCCGTCGTGCTTGCTTCCCGTCCTGCTTACTCCCGTCACGCTTCCAAATTATAATATCTCTGAAATAATATTCTGATGATAGATGTGAAGTTCCGCGGAAAACTTAGTGGCTAAGAAACGTCGGGTTTCTGAAACGTCGAGCTTCTAAACCGTCGTGCTTCCAAAAATGTGATTCTTCCAAAATCTTCGTCTGATCAATCTAAGACTCTTCTAAGAAAGGTAGAGCAGCTTAATATGTCTCATGGTTCACTCACGATCCATTCTTCGACCACATCCTACTTCAAAATTCTCGGTTGGCCCGTACCGCCCGCGGTTCGATCATCAAGTTGATGCTCGACCAATCTTCTGTCTTCTCCGAACCATGTTAAGTTTTGTGTGATCAAAACTCAACATTACTCCAAATATGTAATCTCCCAAAAGCTTGCCTCCAGGTTCTGACTTTCCCTTGCTCGACCATTTTATCCCGAAGGGCGGGTTATCACATTCTTCCCCCCTTAATAGAATTCGTCCTCGAATTCTTAGTTGTCCAATGGCCCAGCTTCACGACATGTTCATCCCCTTGATGAAAATTTCTCCTTGGATCACTTGTCTCGCGGTCTTGATCACTTGATGTGCTTCTTTATCGGTTTGCCCTTGGTTTCCTCCTTTCGGTTTCTCTGGTCTCCACCCAAACTTCTGGTTCTGAACTCACTCCGTCTTGATACATCTCAAAGCATTCCTTTAGTCTTGAATCTGTCCTTCACATCTTGATTTCCCATGCTTCACTCATTCTTAACTCATCTCCATATCCCTTCACTCTCATGCTGAATTCAACTTCATATTGCTTCACCGTATCTACTGCTCTCCCATGAGTCTCCTTCTCAAAGTTGCCACAAAACTCTTCACTTGATGAATACTGAATCGTCTTCTTGCATTTACTCTGCCATAACGCGCACCATCTTTGCTTCTGATCACTGAAACCTTTCTTTTCCCAAAACTGATGAAGTCCTTTCTCAACGAAGTCTTCCTCATACTTGTCCAGTCCCTCTGAATCTCTCACCCTTCACTTTGGGTTTTTAGCCTTGAACTCTTTTCTCTTTAAGGTTTCCATTCCTTAAAGTTCCGATCAACGAACACACAAGCTGCAACTCAAAAGAACACTTCACATGCAAGTTAGTAGACAATTAATCAAATAATCTACTAACCCAGCAAATACTAACAATTCAACCTAACCGCAATTCTAACCAGAAACCTAACAGTTCTACCCAAGCAACCTAACAGTTCTAGATTCCACTATCTCAATCCTAATTCCTAAAACCACAAATCCTATCGCTGGACGTGACCGGTTTCCCTAATGCCTTTTGTGACTCAATTTGACTCGCTAAATATTTAAAACCGATTAAATCATGAGTTCTGGAAGCATGGACGAAACCATGCTCTGATACCACCTCTGTAACACCCCCGAACCGTCCTAAGCATAGGTCGACCCACCGGCCAACAATCAAACAAGAACATGACCGACAGACGACCCACACCAAGGGTTGGAGATGAAAGGCCAACCGGCCAGCCAACAATCAAACAAGAACATGACTGACCATCCAACCCAGCACCATGGTCCGGAAGCGCTACGTGACGGGCTAGGGACAATCCGGTCAGAGTCACAAACTTTACTCCATGACCTAGACCAGTTCATCCACTAACTCGTCCCGCTGCGTCAAGGCATAAGGCTTTGCAACCCGTATATAGAGTTAGCTTTTTCCGTTAGATCAAGGCCTAAGGCTTTTCAACCCGTACCTCGACCTAACGTTGTGTTAGACCGGACTAGTCAAACATCAGAGTACTCATGAAGCGCATATAAAACAATTACTTTTATTGATTCAAGAAATATTCATACATTGAATAATTCAAGACTGGGCCCGGCCTAATGCCAAATCAGGTCAACATAACACAATTCACAATACCGTTTACAAAAGGCATGAAAATCTACACCGGCGGTCCTAACGTCCAGCACCAAGCTATCCGATCATCCTTACCTAAAGCGACCTGCAAAAAGGACAACGGAGTTGGATGAGTAATCTAGTATTACTCAGTGAGCTGGCGGCCTCTACCCGCAACCTAGACTCTACCCAGACAACCCAAAATAACAATCAATCTAGCCCTAGCATGCAATAAAAGCTAAGGCTAAGCAAACCGTTACTAAGTTAGACTTGGCCTCCTGCCATGATCTAGCTTCAAGTAACGGGAACCTGCATTAAAACAAGTCAACAAACAATCCCTAGTTAACCATATATACGCCTGAGTTCAATACTCATGTAGTGTTAGACACTTAGACTATGCAAGTATCATTAATCGATCGACCAACAATCAAACAAGAACATGATCGGCCAACCAATGATACCGCATAGCTTTAATATCCACCACCCTTCACAAGCAATCACTCAAACACATACAGGCCAACGTCAGGCCTACACTAACGAAATACACATCAAGCCTAATCCGGTACCTAAACCAGACTTAGGACTTAATGTCATAACCTGCAAGCAAATCAATCAACCACAATCACAATAATAACTATGAGTATCACGACTCGATCTAACTAGTAACACCGTATATCGGTGCTACACTGACTCGAGGGTTCCATAACCCTCTACGACACTCTAACACAACACAACACACTACCCCGGGAAATGGTGACTTAGTGTTCATCCTCTCTATCGGCAATATCCTATCTTCCTACCACAAAGGCCAGAAGAAGGAACTTTCAACTGACCGCGGCCCACAGTCCTTCGGGTCACCGCGCGACAGCCCACAGTCCTTCGGGTCACTACCACATTACACCGTCATGTAATAACTCAGCCCTAGGCCATGATCCCATCTCTCTGAGTCTTCCCGATCCAACGAATAAGGGGTTTCCTTAAACCTGCTGGGTACGAGGCTGAGGAAACACTAATCACCCCTAAACAAGCCTAGTATGGACGAGTTACGCTCATACTGTCGGCTACAACACACTAATCCTAATAAGACCAGGACTCCTACCACAAACTTAAATACACTAAGGAGTCTACAACACTAACACCAGTACTCGTAGTCCAGCCTATATGGCATAGAATTCGTAGTACTAAACTCGACACGGAAGGAAATCGGCCTATATGGCCTAAGATCTCCTGAACAATACCATCCTTGCACAACAACAATCACTACCAAACCAAGCATTCAATAGTCCTAATATCTCTAAGGCAGGTCTCTCCATTACTAAACTACCCATAAATAAATAAAGGAAAACATGCATCTCAATCCTAACAATTCAGCTACGCCATAATTTATCATACTATACCGGTTAATGCATCATTCATCCTAGTCCTAGTCAGGTTATAACTCAGTCTTAATTCCATTATATCTCAGCTTAGCCCATGCTAAACTGAGTCCAATTCATAAATAAAAATAACCCTAGGACTCTATCATGCATCAGTGTGATATTACTACTCTATATGCAACTCGATCTATCCTAAGTTCCAAGTGGAACTCAAACAAACCAACTCACAGTGTTCTTGCAGCTGGTTAATCGGAGAGAGCCTAGCCAAAACCCAATGCCTCTGTCTTTAATGGACTGGTATGGACGAATCAGGACTTGGACAGAACCTCCTCGGACTTCTGGATCTTCTTCTCAGACTTTCGGTAGAACAATGGCTCTTAAAAATGCTCTAACTTCTTCAAAACAGCTCCAAATCCTTCACTTCCTTTTTCTACTTCACTTTCTCTCTCTAGCCCAAGTTTTAGAGTGATGTTTTAGTGTGTGGAATGAATGAAACGAGCTGGGGGAGCTGGGTTTATATAGATATGGCCAACCGTTGAAATGGTGCCACTCCATCGCCTGTGTGTCGTCCCGCATGCTTCCGGTCGCATGCGCGGCGACACACGGGCGTCCAAATGTCACCATGCATGACTCCTCTGCATGCCAGAAGCCAGCACCACGTCCAGATGTCATTCAGCATGGCTGGAGCTCATGCATCGCGACACACGGGCCTCTGGGTGTCAAGACGATGCCATGTCGTGCTTTGGGTGTCATGCTGCATGTGAGGCTTCATCCTGCGGAGACATGTCGTGCTACGGAGACACTAAGATGCTTGGATGAAGGACAGCACGTCCCGATCCCTCAGATAGGGCCACCTCGAGCTTCCCAGTTGATTTGTGCGATTTCGGTCTTTCTGGTGAATTTTCGTCCCGCGATCAATCCCAAATATTTTTCCGCTCCCGTTCTGATTCTCTAAATATTTTTAATAAACTCCAGATGAATACTGAGATCCTCTAAAAATATTTCCCGAGCCTCCGGCTTCTTCCAATAATTTCGAAAAACCGAAATTAGGGTTTTCGACCAACTTTGGGTTTTCCCGTCGTGCTTGCTTCCCGTCGTGCTTACTCCCGTCATGCTTCCAAATTATAATATCTCTGAAATAATATTCTGATGATAGATGTGAAGTTTCGCAGAAAACTTAGTGGCTAAGAAACGTCGGGTTTCTGAAATGTCGAGCTTCTAAACCGTCGTGCTTCCAAAAATGTGATTCTTCCAAAATCTTCGTCTGATCAATCTAAGACTCTTCTAAGAAAGGTAGAGCAGCTTAATATGTTTCATGGTTCACTCACGATCCATTCTTCGACCACATCCTACTTCAAACTTCTCGGTTGGCCCGTACCGCCCGCGGTTTGATCATCAAGTTGATGCTCGACCAATCTTCTGTCTTCTCCGAACCATGTTAAGTTTTGTGTGATCAAAACTCAACATTACTCCAAATATGTAATCTCCCAAAAGCTTGGCTCCAGATTCTGACTTTCCCTTGCTCGACCATTTTATCCCGAAGGGCGGGTTATCACACTCACTATCCCAAAATTATCACCAGCATCCAGACAGAACAGACCCTTTCCGACCAGTCCCTGACTCACAAAACTATGTGTAGCCCCTGTGTCGAAAAGCACGTGGGTTTTACCCCACCGACCATGAGGGCTCCTATCAGAGACCCCTATCAGAATCCCCTACTACTTGAATGTAACCATATTCTAGGTTCCAGACCAAGCATTACTACTTGAATGTAAAAATATAATATTAGAAATTACCAGAGATCGAATCAAAAGATCCGGAAGCTCCGTCTTCTCGTGACAGTTCATACACCCTCGGTGTTGTGGTTGGTTTGCCTTGGGACGCCTTTCCTGAATCTCCACGGCCCTTACCCTGACTTCCTTGCAGCTTGGGACACTCTGATTGGAAATGTCCTTGTTGGCCACAATGGAAACAGGTCATCTGGCCGCTTCTACCAGACTGGTTTTCGAGGACAATTCTGAACCCCATGGTCCATGCTGCCACAACGAGCACAAGCCCCCTTGGCCTTCCAGCACTCACCGGGATGGTTCCGTCCACATTGGGAACACACAGGTCGGCCACCAGAGGTCTTACCTCCGTCCACCTGGTCCCATTTTCTCTTTTTATCATTAGTCTTGCCCAATGGGCCAGACTGTGGCTTAGCCTTAGGCTTAGCTTCCTCAGCCAAGTTAGACTCCAACAAAGCCACCCGTTCCACCAGTTCTCCGACGGTGTTGAAAGTGTGGATCGAGCAGTGGATCTTCAGTTCCGGCCTTAGGCCTCGGGTGAACCTACAGACCTGGACTGCATCGTCCTCCAGCTCTCTTCCAACAAACCGTCTGAGTCGGTTGAACTTTTCTTCGTACTCCCGTGCGGTCCTGCGGCCTTGGACCAAATCTAGAAACTTAGCTTCCAGACGATCCCAAGCCTCAGCAGGAACGTATTTGCGGTTTAATTCAATTTCAAAGTCCGCAAAACTTGTGAGACTTCCATTGGTGCGCTTGTCCACTGCAAGCCACCAATTATGTGCGTCCCCTTCCAAGAAGTGAACCGCAATGTCTCGTCTGTAATCCTCTGGACAGCGAGTTGATTGGAAGTTTCGGACTAGCCTACTCCTCCACTCATCTGCCACAACCGGGTCGGTGCTGCCTGAGAATTGCTTCGTACCCAATCTTGATAGATGTTGAAGCAAACTCAGATAGTCAACCTTCTTTACAGACCCTTCCGGTGGACCAATCTCGATCACCTCAACCGCGTCCACAGTTGGACCCGTATCAATAGGTATAGCCTTAGCAACAGGTGTAGCTTGACCAACTGATGAATTCACTAGTGGAGTGAACAGCTGAGTCATAACCGCCACCTGATGACCCATTACTTTCATGGCCTCTAACAAGTCCTCTCGGGACAGTACTGCGGGCATGTTGGCCATTCCCTCGGCCCTTTGCTCACACTGGTCACCATCACGGTTAGCGTTCGAGGATTCCACTTCCTCGTCGCTCTCCTGGTGTTTCTGACCTTTTTGTTGCGTTCCCGTAAGATTGGCCTGGTCAGTCGGTAACACATCACCGGTTTTAGTTACAGCCAGCTCAGTTGGTAACCCGGACAGATTAATTCCATCTGCGGCCGCTTGACTTGACGGACCATCCGTTTTCTTACTCCTTCGGGTCTTTCCTGATTTGCTTTTCCCAGCCTAAGGATTCAGACATTGTTAGTACAACATATACATAACATAACCGAGACAATTAATCCCTAGACCTAACTATCAAACCTCACTGTGAGATTGAATCAGCTGGCTGCGTGTGTGTGGACTACATAACCCAACTATCCTAGAATCAACCTGGCTCTGATACCAACTTGTAACGCCCGAATCCGGCCTCTCGACAAAACTGAACCCGTTAGCTACTTAATCAATTTCTTTGCTTGTTTGATTCATTTTAAGTTTTTCATTTACTAAGTCATGTTCGAATCTGAGGTTCTAAAACAATTGAACAGATAGCACAACGGAATATAAATGTGTATAAAATGTATTACTTAGAAACATGAGATCCAATACACAACTTCTTAATCATTTCATAGACAATCACTAGTTCGTCCCTAGCATCATCTAACCACACGTTACACAGCCTCTCACAGACAGAGCCTTCATGGCTCCTTGGCTTGACCAGAACCATCCTTAGTTCCTGAAACCACAACCAGGTAAGCATTAATCATAACCGAGAATAGGACTGGTTGATCCTACAATGATTGGCTTTGTTCCTAGAACATATATACACCTCGGACAATATACTTATAAAAAGATATGAACCTGCCTACCGTATCCTAAGTCATTCAACCAACCACCCCTTGACTTAAAATCAGATAGACAGTCCAGAATAGATAAACAGAACACACGAACAGTCTTGATCGTCCCGAGGACCAATCCATCCATCCGGATAGAATCTAGGTGCGACCGGCCTAGATGAAGTCCGGCTCAACGGCCGAACAGACTTCCTTACCTAATCCGGCCTTGGGCCTGGATCCAACGGCCGAGTAAGCCTAACGCCCAATCCGGTTAGGCTAACGGCCGATCGGACCTTGCGACTCTTACCCTGGCCTGGACGGACCGTGTACTTGTCTCAACGGACAAGACATGGTCTGATCCCTAAGGAACGGACACGACCTGTCTCAACCAGCGCCGCTTGGAACATGCACCCCTTCGGCCCTTGGTACCTCTTGGTCATCGTACCTCTTGGCGTCTATAACCCTTGGTTACTTACACTTTTTGGTAACTCACAACCCTTGGTAACTCGTGACCTTTGGCCACTCGTGCCTCTTAGGACATGCACAACCGTTTAGCCCCAACCGCCCAGTCTATGGTGCGATTCGAACCAACCGTCTAACCGACCAGCGTTTAGGTTAGCGGTTTGGTTATGTCCGGCCAAGTCTAGGGACGTGTCCCTTGGACTGAACCAACACAACCCTTCGTGCATAATCAGAAAGAAGAGAAAGGAACCGGATAGAAATAAGAAGAGGAGAAGTGGTCAGGTCTAATGAACCGTCCAGAGCCGCGGTGCGGTCACAAGGACCGTCCGTTCGGACTGAAGCGGCCAAAGCCCACCACGTACCTTCTGAACCAGGTCATGGTTCTCCACGCTCTTCTCCTGCTCTCCGTCTCCCATACTTGATCGGAGGTTGCTTCACAAACGATCAGATCGCCGGAAACCTAACCACCACACAATCGGCCTTGCTTTGGCCGGAAACTCTCTCTTTCTTTCTTTCTCTCTCTCTATGATTTCTCTGAGTATTTTTTTACTCTCGGTTAGATGAATGAAATCGACAGGGACGACCCCGTATTTATAGAAAACGAGGGGGTAAGTCTTGCCCCACGAACAGGCATGACTGGCCAGCGGATGCGCATAATCGGCCAAGGGTTACACCCTCTCGGCCGCATGCATCCCTTCGCCGATACCGCATGGGTTTGGGTCGGACAGAGGCCCAAAGCCTTACCCAACCCCTCTGGACTAAGCCCACGGCCTTGTCCCAAGCCCCAACGGTCCATGACCTCATGGCCGGACCCCCATGGCCCATCAACGGCCCAGACCCGGACCATCGTGAGATTTTAGAGAATAGAGTAGGTATTGAGAGATTAAGAGAGATTTAATAAGAGATTAGTGGAGTTTAAGAGAGATTGTGGAAGAAATGGAGAGATTATGTATGATCCATGATGAACAAGAGAGAGATGAGAGAGAGAGTGACATAATCCGCTTAAACTTATTGATGAGAGAGTGTTTACAATATATAGGACTGTGATACAAGGGTTTTAGAGAGACTAAGCATGTGAGGTCAAAGATAAGGTAGCCTTTACTTTAAACCGGACCAATGAGCCTCTCCACACACGAGGTCACTATTCTAAAAGCGAACCTCATCCATCCAGCTGTGCCAGCCTGTAGAGACGCTCCTCCTCTTCCCACCAACGGTCATATGCTTCATTTGGTCGACGTAAAACATGATCTGGTCGAGTAACTTCTTCCCGTGGTAACATTTCTTTACCACATGATCAATACCGTCCGTACGGCCGTACGGCCATGGTACAGACCTGTACGGACGGGTCTTTCTAAGACCAATCCTTCTCCTCTACTCAACATCTCATCCTCTTCAACCCTGGACAACTCTCCTCATATTACTCAGCTCATCTCAACACTCCCCCTCAAGCTTGACCATGTGGAACAAGTCAAGCTTGGAATGACCATGAGCTCCCCCTCATTAAAAACCTCATCAAAGAAAACCCATTGGGACAAAACTCTGATGAGGGAAAAAGAGTAAGGACCTCATGATCAGGAGAGTGTATAGATCAGCCCTTAGGCGAAAGATCAAGGAGTCCCAACCTTACATGAATTAACTCCATTGTCTTTTGCCTAGCCGCCTTAGTGAAGACATCTGCCAACTGATCCTCACTTCTGGTGTAGCATGGCAGTATCTCTCCCAATACTATCATCTGCCTCACTTTATGACAGTCCACTTCAATATGCTTGGTTCTTTCATGGAACACCGAATTTGTGGCTATGTGAATGGCTGCTTGATTGTCACAATGCATAGTCATTGGTGTTGCTTGCTCAATCTCCAAGTGCTTCAGTATACCTTTGATCCATACCAACTCATTTGTGAGCTTCAGCATTTCTCTATACTCAGCCTCGACACTAGAGCATGAAACCACCTTCTGCTTCTTGCTCTTCCAAGTAACCATGTTTCCACCAATGAAACCACCTTCTGCTTCTTGCTCTTCCAAGTAACCATGTGCAAAGTGGGATGGTTCTTCTGCTGCAACTGGAGTAGGTTCTGGACGCCTACTCTGATCCTGGGACACTCCAATGCCGAGTCCGTCTAGAATGTTTCTCAAGCAAGCAGCTCTTTCTGATGGCTGCGATAGATACTCCAAGTCTTCCCATGTCTGCTCATCATAATACCCTTTGTCTTCCATGAATCTGACCTCTCGTGACACTAAGACTCTTCTAGCTGTAGGATCATAGCATTTATACCCCTTATGTGAAGTGGAGTACCCAATCATCATAGCGTTGGTGCTCTTTGCTTCTAGTTTGTTTCTCTGCTCGCCTGGTACTAGAACATAGCACACGCATCCAAAAGTCCTCAGGTGATCCAAGACTGATCTGCTCTTATTAAGCACTTCAAATGGAGACTGATCTGCTAAGATCCTGGTTGGTATCCTGTTGATCAGATAGCACGCAGTCATCACAACATCACTCCAATGCCTCTTGGGAACCCCGTTGTGGAACATCATGGACCGGGAAACCTCCATGAGATGTCTGTTCTTCCTTTCTGCAACTCCATTCTGCTGTGGAGTATATGGACAGCTAGTCTGGTGAAGAATCCCATGTTGAGCAAGGTGATCACGAAATGCATGGCCAGTGTACTCCCCACCATTATCAGACCTGAAAATCTTAATCTTGCATGATATTGGTTAGTCACATAGGCTTGAAAATTTTTAAATGCATCAAGGACCCTATCTTTAGTTTTAATCAATGTTAACCAGGTGTATTTGGATTTTTCATCAATGAATGTGACATAATACTTGTAATCATCCCTAGATAAGCAAGGAGCAATCCAAACATCAGAGTGAATTAAATAAAAGAAGTTTGCATAAATAGTAGATGATCTTTGAAAAACAGTCTTACAGTGTTTGCCCAAAATACAAGCCTCACAATCATTTTTTTTAAACATGACACCTGGTAACATAATGCTTAAAGCCCTAACATGTGGATGGCCTAGTCTAGCATGCCACAGAGCATCAGTACTTAAGGAAGAAACATAACTAAACGAGAAACAAGAACTAGAAATAGGTGCAAGGCCTTCAATCATGTAAAGATCTCCCTTGGTTGCTCCTTGCCCAATCAACTTACTGCTCTTAATATCCTGAAACTTAACATCATTAGGACTGAAGATAACATTGCATTGAAGATCAGTAGTGCATTTCTTAACTCATAAGAGATTAGAGGTAAAATCAGGCATGAAAAATGCTTTTGAATCCTTATTAAATAAGTTCAGTTTACCAGTGCCTATAATGGAAATCCTATCTCCATTTGCAATTTACCAGTGCCTATAATGGAAATCCTATCTCCATTTGCAATCATGACATGACCATGCGCAGGTTCTATATATTTCATCAGGTTGTTATCACTAATCATGGGATGGGATGCACCAGAATCAATTATCAATGGTTTATGCAAGTTCCTAGCAGTACTGATTCTAGATATTTCATTTTCAGCTTTCAGGCTCTTAAACACCCCCTAATAATTTATCAGAGATGCTAGTATGAGCAGTAGCAGTGCATGAGGTTTTAAAATTTCTAACAGCTTATCAGAGATACTAGGTAATGCATGAGCAGAGTATGAGTATCCGAGAGTGTTGCCGAGCATTTTACCAGACTCCTTGAGGGCTCGAATGAATGCCTCAAAGTCAGCCTTGGTGATCACCTCCTGAGAAGCTAGAGCTCTGCCTTCACTTTCACCCGCCTTGACACTTGGACTAGCCCCGGATGAACCAGCACCACCTTCTTCGGCAGAAAGGTGAGCTTTAGCTTCTCTATCCTTGTTGAACTTGCTTGGCCTGAGGTGTGGATGCAGAATCCAGCACTGACTCTTCTTATGCCCCTGCCTCTTGCAATGCTCACAGCTTCCCTTTTACTTTTCATACTTCCTTCCATCTCCACGGTACGCTGCCTTGTTTGCTTGCGCCTCTTCTGTTTGATGAGCCGTGGACATCCCCTTCCTGCCTCCAAACAAACCAAGAGATCCTTCCTCCTTCTGAAGTTGCGCGCATATCTCCTCCATGGATGGAAGAGTAGGTGATCTCAGGATATGTTTAATCACATCCTGGTAGCTACATCTAGAGTCATCAACAGCCCAAACACCTGATCTTGCTCCCTCCTCACAATGAGCGATTCCTCATCAGTAGTGTTGGGTCTAAGACTCTCAAGTTCAGACCACAAAGCTCCAAACTTCCCCATGTGCTTGGTGAGGTCTTCTCCATCTTGCTTCAATGCGCTGATGGTTTGCTTCAGATCAAACACACGGCTTATGTTGGACTTGTTTCCATACCTCTTGTGGAGCATGTCCCAAAGGCGCTTAGGACTCTCAAAGTGCACGTAAGCTTCATGGATGGGGAGTTCCAGAGAGGCATGGAGCACAAACAGCACCATCAAATCTTCTTGGACCCATCTCTTTTCTTCAGCTACCGCCAGAGTCTTCCCGTCGCCTTCTTCTTCATCTTCTTTGGCCACTGGCTCCGGACCATCATCTGTAATGTGGTTCCACAGCCCTAGCCTTCCAATGGTATTCTTCACCAACCGAGACCACATCAAGTAGTTTGAACGTCCTTTCAGTGCGACCGGAACAGTTATCAGTTTGCTAAAGTTTGTCGTCTCCATCTTCTCTTCTTTATCACACCAGCTTCTCGGAACCTTCAAGTGGAGAGGAATAAAGAACAAACTCGCAAGTGCAAAGAAAGGAAATGGATTCTCTCAATACCAAAGCCGCCAACCTGGCTCTGATACCATGAGATTTTAGAGAATAGAGTAGGTATTGAGATATTAAGAGAGATTTAATAAAAGATTAGTGGAGTTTAAGAGAGATTGTGGAAGAAATGGAGAGATTATGTATGATCCATGATGAACAAGAGAGAGAGTGACATAATCCGCTTAAACTTATTGATGAGAGAGTGTTTACAATATATAGGACTGTGATACAAAGGTTTTAGAGAGACTAAGCATGTGAGGTCAAAGATAAGGTAGCCTTTACTATAAACCGGACCAATTAGCCTCTCCACACGCGTGGTCACTATTCTAAAAGCAAACCTCATCCATCCAGCTGTGCCAGCCTGTAGAGACGCTCCTCCTCTTCCCACCAACGGTCATATGCTTCATTTGGTCGA
This sequence comes from Brassica rapa, assembly GCF_000309985.2. Taxonomy (NCBI): domain Eukaryota; kingdom Viridiplantae; phylum Streptophyta; class Magnoliopsida; order Brassicales; family Brassicaceae; genus Brassica; species Brassica rapa. The sequence goes on along the minus strand of NW_022610396.1, from coordinate 29,874 downwards.
GATAAAACATGATCTGGTCGAGTAACTTCTTCCCGCGGTAACATTTCTTTACCGCATGATCGATACCGTCCGAACAGCTGTACGGCCATGGTATGGACCTGTACGGACCTGTATGGACGGGTCTTCCTAAGACCAATCCTTCTCCTCTACTCAACATCTCATCCTCTTCAAACCTGGACAACTCTCCTCATATTACTCAGCTCATCTCAACACATCGGACAGAAACCCGAACAGTCCGTCCATCTGAGATGAGCTGACCCCCAGCTGCCTCAGCTGAGTGAGCTAGTAGTCCAGCTAGTGGAGCTGACCTTGTAGTGGCCGAGCTGGAGTGACCTTAACCTAACTCTGTTGAGCTGGTCGACCTACCCGTTCCATCCGTCCAGCTACCGTCTTGCTCGGTCTAGCTGACTCTCGACTTGCATAAGGTTAAGTCTAAGTTTCCTTACGTCCTTAACTTTCTTATCTGGCTATGGAACGCTTGCCTTGATGTCCTAAGACTGGCTAGTACGTTTCCTCGAACCATGGCCGTCCCAATGATCCTATTCAGGATCCGGGATGTTACACGTTGGTCCTTGGACTCAGCACGCTGACTGTGACACCCCCGATCATAGATAACCGGAAATGACACGGTCGATGTTCCCTGATGGTCGACCCGAGGTTCTCGAAATAAATCCGATCGCCTTAGACCAACAACCAAAGAACACAGACGCTCCTATCTGATATTACTCTAGGCTTTGCAACCCGATAAAGCAATATTCGATAGTTAGTTCGTCCCGGACAAGGACTAATATCATATGAGAACTCATGGTTTATAAACATCTTTTATACATTATTTATTTACTTTAAACATCTTACAAAGTGTTATAGTTTTATCCTATGGCCTATTGCCCAACAACGTTTTAAGTAAATATACATCAAAAGGTACGTTGCAAGGACAACAAAATACTACCGCTGGTTGGCCGTTCCTTCCGTCCAAAAAGTAAAGTGTCTCCCGCCTAAGGGTTACCTTCACACACGAATGAGCCATGAGCAACTAATTTACTCAGTGAATCTAGAATCACAACAAAATCAATAATAAACCAAACAGTTATCAAATGCATATACATGATCATGCAAGTACTAGTACTATACTTTAATATCGATCATCATTGTGAATTCTTATTTTAAACATCACTTCCACAACACCCGCCCGTGACCATAATCATATAATACAATATATATACTAGACCCGAGAAACCACTAAGGCTAACCGAGAGTTGTGAGTTAGCATCACCATCACTGTCGAATGTCCGGTATGAACAATCCGACACTGCATCGTCATGCAGTACACGGTCTCCAGGGATCTACCCCATCATCGTGTCTTCATGACCTTGTTCCGTTCGCAGGACCAAGTCACGGTAATGCGGGGGCTTTAGGGATAGTGAATATAACAAGACTTCACATGATTTTACTTCCATAATTATTCCAAAATTAATCCATAATTAATCCTTAATTAATCATAATTAACTCTCAATTAATCACAGATTAATCCTTAATTAATCACAGATTAATCCTTAATTAAACCAAGATTAATCCGTAGTTAAACCAAGATTAATCCTTAATTAAACTAAGATTAATCCTTAATTAAACCAAGATTAAACTTTAATTAAACCAAGATTAAACTTTAATTAAACCAAGATTAATCCTTAATCAAAACCATGATTATTTCATAGTTATGATTAGTACTTGAGGACAAGTACTAAGATTAGGATTAACCTCACTTTAAAATTATTCTTTAAGTGTAAGTGTTTACCATGAGTAAACACAACACCATTCTTAAATATTCAGACACTTTACTAACTTAATCAAGGACTCATTCATGATCTATCTCAACATCTGTCTAGACTCACCTATAGAACTGTCTTGAAACTGGCTTGGACAAGACTTGAGTACCTCTTGAACAAAGCTGAATGGACCTGAGAATGGACAAGGTTCTGATCGGTTACTATGGTTAACTCAACAACTCATCTGACTCACTTGATTGTGGCTTACCAAGAGACTGAATGGATAGGATGGGACTAGCAAAGCTCCACACCTTAGCTGATCAAAACAGGGCAAGGTTAGGTTCAGAACATCAACAATCCGACAGTTCGGTTCAAGCTAAACAACTTAAATCAAATCAGTTCAAGCTCGGTTACTTTCAGACCAGATTCGATCAGTTCAGTTCTATTCAGTTAACAACAGTTCAAGACAAGATCAGACTGAGTTTAGTTTCGTTTCTCCAATCAAACCATAACAGCTTAGCAAACTGTTTTAGGAGATGGATTCAAACCGAAACTAAACAAGAACTGAACTGTATCATAACTTAAACAACTGATCCGACCAAGACCTACACTAAACATCAAATGTTCTGATCAGACACTGACTGAGGCAAGGAGACCAAACCTTACCAAGACGAACTAAAGGACTAGATGGCCTCAGCTGATCCTCTTCTCCAAGGTAAGCTTGTGGCTGGACTGATCAAAGAGAAAGATCAAGGTCTGATCATGATCTGAACTCAACTAGGTCTAGGGTTTTATTTAAAAATATCACCTTCTGATCTTTCTCAAGAACCAAACTGAGCTAGGGTTATAGATTAGATCACCACCAATTTTTTCTTGATTTATTTTCCTGATTTTTCTCACCGATTTTTCTGTTCTTCTTTCTCTCTTTCTCACCGATTTTCCTGTAGGTTTCAGAACGTGGGAAGCAGCTGGAGGAGGGTTAAATACAAGCTGTGGTTGATTCACCTGAGGGTTTAGCTCATAACAAAGCTTGGCTAGGAGCAGACAGCTGGCAACCTGTTTCATCATCAACACCATACTGTCCTTTCCCTCCCATGAAGCAGTTTCCAGCCAATCATAAATAATTAAAGGAGGAAGCAAGCACACAGGCAGCTTGTGATTGTCATGTGCCATTTACTGAAGAAGCTAAGTAAGCAGACAGGTGCAAGTCATGTGATTAAATACTGAGCAAACAGGCTGGTGGAAGACATGAGTCTGGTCCAAAATTAATTACGCAGGTGGTCGATCATTTAAATAATTTTTCAACCAAATATTCGTTGTCTTTGTCTCTCGTCTTGTTCTCGGAAAGTCTTGTCCAACTTAATAAAAATTCAACCAAAATATTTAAGACTCGGCCAAACTATCAAGTGAAGGTCTTTCGACCACAAGACAGTCCCATCGAGAAATTAATTTACCGGGTCGATTTTAATTTTTATTAATCATGGTCGAACCAACTAAAAACTGGTCGAGTGGGATTTTTCTTGACCAAAAATTTATTGGCTCGTGAGGGTTATTACACTGACCCTTCCCGTGGACTGTTCGGGTGATTTTTGCCCACGTGGGCGGTCTGTTCAGTGCACACAGGAAGTCCGTGGGTGTCCACCAGCACACACAGGACGGCCGTTGCTGTTCGTGTGTGTCCATGTGTGTCTATCAGCACACACAGGACGTCTATGGCTGTCCATCAGTACTCATATCAGCACGCTGGACCTTCCCATGGACTGTTCGAGTGATTTTGGCCCACGTGGGCTGTCTGTTCAGTACACACAGGACATCCGTCTGTGTCCGTCAGTACACACAGGACGTCTGTGTGTGTCTGTCAGCACACACAAGACGTCCGTGGCTGTCAGTCAGCACACACAGGACGTCCGTGGCTGTCCATCGGTACACTTATCAGCACATTGGTCCTTGGACTCAGCACGCTGGCCCTTCCCGTGGACTGTTTGGGAGATTTTGGCCCATGTGGGCTGTCTGTTTAGTACACACAGGACGTCCGTGGGTGTCCGCCAGCACACACAGGACGTCTATGGCTGTCCTTGGCTGTCTGTGGCTCTCCGTGGCTGTCCATCGGCACACACAGGATGTCCGTGGCTATTCGTGTGTGTCCGTGTGTTTCCATCAGCACACACAGGGCGTCTGTGGCTATCCATCAGTACACATATCAGCACGCTGGTCCTTGGACTCAGCATGCAGGCACTTCCCGTGGACTGTTCGGGTGATTTTGGCCCACGTGAGCTTTCTGTTCAGTACACACAGGACGTCCGTGGGTGTCCATCAGCACACACATGACGTCCATGTGTGTCCGTCAGCACACACAAGACGTCTGTGGCTGTCCGTGTGTGTCCATCAGCATACATAGGACGTCCGAGCCTGTCCATGAGTACACACATCCGCACGTTGGTCCTTGGACTCAGCACGCTGGCCCTTCCCGTGGACTGTTCGGGCGATTTTGGCCCACGTGGACTGTCTGTTCAGTACACACAGAAGGTCCGTGGGTGTCCGCCAGCACACACATGACGGCTGTGGCTGTCCGTGGCTGTCTGTCAGCACACACAGGATGTCCGTGGCTGTCCGTGTGAGTCCGTGTGTGTCCGTGTGTCCGTCAGCACACACAGGATGTCCGTGGCTGTCCATCAGTACACATATCAGGACGCTGGTCCTTGGACTCAGCACGCTGGCCCTTCCCGTGGACTGTTCGGGTGATTTTGGCCCACGTGGGCTGTCATTTCAGTAAACACAGGACGTCCGTGGGTGTCTGTCAGAACAGACAGGACGTCCGTGTGTGTCCGTCAGCACACACAGGACGTCCGTGGCTGTCCGTGTGTGTCCGTGTGTGTCCGTTAGCACACACAAGACGTAAGTGGCTGTCCATCAGTACACATATCAGCACGTTGGTCCTTGGACTCAGCACGTTGACCCTTCCCGTGGACTGTTCGGGTGATTTTGGCCCACGTGGGCTGTATGTTCAGTACACACAGGACGTCCGTGGGTGTCCACCAGTACACACAGGACGGCCATTGCTGTCCGTGTGTGTCCGTGTGTGTCCGTCAGAACACACAGGACATCTGTGGCTGTCCATCAGTACATATATCATCACGCTGGTCCTTGGACTCAGCACGCTGGCCCTTCCCGTGGACTGTTCGGGTGATTTTGGCCCACGTGGGCGGTCTGTTGAGTACACACAGAACGTCCGTGTGGGTCCGTCAGAACACACAGGACGTCCGTGTGTGTCCGTCAGCACACACAAGACGTCCGTGTGTGTCCGTCAGCACACACAAGACGTCCGTGGCTGTCCGTCAGAACAAACAAGACGTCCGTGGCTGTCCGTCAGCAGACACAGGACGTCCGTGGCTGTCTGTGTGTCCGTCAGCACACACAGGATGTCCGTGTCTGTCCATCGGTACACATATCAGCACGTTGGTCCTTGAACTCAGCACGCTAGCCCTTCTCGTGGACTGTTTGGGAGATTTTGGCCCATGTGGGCTATCTGTTCAGTACTCACAGGACGTCCGTGGGTGTCCGCCAGCACACACAGGACGTCTGTGGCTGTCCGTCAGCACACACATGATGTCCGTGGCTATCCGTGTGTGTCCGTGTATGTCCATCAGCACACACAGGACGTCCGTGGCTGTCCAACAGTACTCATATCAGCACGCTGGTCATTGGACTCAGCACGTAGCCCCTTCCCATGGACTGTTCGGGTGATTTTGGCCCACGTGGGCTGTCTGTTCAGTACACACAGGACATCCGTGGTTGTCCGTCAGCACACACAGGACGTCCGTGTGTGGCCGTCAGCACACAAAGGACGTCTGTGGCTGTCCGTGTGTGTCCGTCAGCATACACAGGACGTTTGTGGCTGTCCATCAGTACACATATCAGCACTTTGGTCATTTGACTCAGCACGCTGACCCTTCCCATGGACTGTTCGGGTGGTTTTTGCCCACGTGGGCTGTCTCTTTAGTACACACAGGACGTCCGTGTGTGTCCGTCAGCACACACAAGACGTCTGTGGCTGTCCGTCAACATACACAGGACGTCCGTGGCTGTCCGTGTGTGTCCGTCAGCACACACAGGACGTCTGTGGCTGTCCATCGGTACACATATCAGCACATTGGTCCTTGGACTCAGCACGATGGCCCTTCCCGCGGACAATTTGGGAGATTTTGGCTCACGTGGGCTGTCTGTTCAGTACACACAGGACGTCCGTGGGTGTCCGCCAGCACACACAGGACATCCGTGGGTGTCCGCCAGCACACACAGGACGTCTGTGGCTGTCCGTCAGCACACACAGGATGTCCGTGGCTATCCGTGTGTGTCCGTGCGTGTCCATCAGCACACACAGGACGTCTGCGGCGGTCCATCAGTACACAAATCAGCACGCTGGTCCTTGAACTCAGCACGCTGGTCCTTGGACTCAGCACGCTGGCCCTTCTCGTGGACTGTTCGGGTGATTTTGGCCCACGTGGGCTGTCTGTTTAGTACACACAGGACGTCCGTTTGTGTCCGTCAGAACACACACGATGTCCGTGTGTGTCCGGCGGCACACACAAGACGTCAGTGGCTGTCCGTCAACACACAAAAGACGTCTGTGGCTGTCCATGTGTGTCCGTCAGCACACACAGGACGTCTGTGGCTGTCCATCGGTACACATATCAGCATGTTGGTCCTTAGACTCAGCACGCTGGCGCTTCCCGTGGACTATTTGGGAGATTTTGGCCCACATGGGCTGTCTGTTCAGTACACACAGGACGTCCGTGGGTGTCCGCCAGCACACACAGGACATCAGTGGGTGTCCGGCAGCACACACAGGACGTTTGTGGCTGTCCACGGCTGTCCGTCAGCACAGACAGGATGTCCGTGGCTATCTGTGTGTGTCCGTGTGTGACCATCAGCACACACAAGACGTCTGTGGCTGTCCATCAGTACACATATCAGCACGCTGGTCCTTGGACTCAGCACGCTGGTCCTTGGACACAGCATGCTGGCCCTTCCCATGGACTGTTCGGGTGATTTTGGCCCACGTGGGCTGTCTGTTCAGTACACACAGGACGTCCGTGGGTATCCGTCAGCACACACCAGACCGTGTGTGTCCGTCAGCACACACAAGACGTCCGTGGCTGTCCGTGTGTGTCCGTCAGCACACACAGGACGTAAGTGGCTCTCCATCAGTACACATATCAGCACGTTGGTCCTTGGACTCAGCACGTTGACCCTTCCCGTGGACTGTTCGGATGATTTTGGCCCATGTGGGCTGTCTGTTCAGTACACACAGGACGTCCGTGTTTGTCCGTCAGCACACACAGGACTTCCGTGTGTGTCCGTCAGCACACACAAGACATCCGTGGCTGTCCGTCAGCGCATACAAGACGTCAGTGGCTGTCTGTGTGTGTCCGTCAGCAAACACATGACATCTCTGGATGTCCATCGGTACACATATCAGCACGTTGGTCCTTGGACTCACCACGCTGGCCCTTCCCGTGGACTGTTTGGGAGATTTTGGCCCATGTGGGCTGTCTGTTCAGTACACACAGGACGTCCGTGGGTGTCCGCCAGCACACACAGGACGTCCGTAGCTGTCCGTCAGCACACACAGGATGTCTGTGGCTATCCGTGTGTGTCCGTGTGTGTCCATCAGCACACACAGGACGTCCGTGGCTGTCCAACAGTACTCATATCAGCACGCTGGTCATTGGACTCAGCACGTAGCCCCTTCCCGTGGACTGTTCGGGTGATTTTGGCCCACGTGGGCTGTCTGTTCAGTACACACAGGACGTCCGTGGGTGTCCGTCAGCACACACAGGACGTCTGTGTGTGTCCGTCAGCACACACATGACGTCTGTGGCTGTCCGTGTGTGTCCGTCAGCATACACAGGACGTTTGTGGCTGTCCATCAGTACACATATCAGCACGTTGGTCATTTGACTCAGCATGCTGACCCTTCCCATGGACTGTTCGGGTGGTTTTGGCCCACGTGGGCTGTCTCTTTAGTACACACAGGACGTCCGTGTGTGTCCGTCAGCACACATAAGACGTCTGTGGCTGTCCGTCAACATACACAGGACGTCCGTGGCTGTCCGTGTGTGTCCGTCAGCACATACAGGACGTCCCTGGCTGTCCATCGGTACACATATCAGCACATTGGTCCTTGGACTCAGCACGCTGGCCCTTCCCGCGGACAATTTGGGAGATTTTGGCTCACGTGGGCTGTCTGTTCAGTACACACAGGACGTCCGTGGGTGTCCGCCAGCACACACAGGACATCCGTGGGTGTCCGCCAGCACACACAGGACGTCTGTGGCTGTCTGTGGCTGTCCGTCAGCACACACAGGATGTCCGTGGCTATCCGTGTGTGTCCGTGTGTGTCCATCAGCACACACAGGACGTCTGTGGCTGTCCATCAGTACACAAATCAGCACGCTGGTTCTTGAACTCAGCACGCTGGTCCTTGGACTCAGCACGCTGGCCCTTCTCGTGGACTGTTCGGGTGATTTTGGCCCACGTGGACTGTCTGTTTAGTACACACAGGACGTCCGTGTGTGTCCGTCAGAACACACAGGACGTCCGTGTGTGTCCGTCAGCACACACAAGACGTCCGTGGCTGTCCGTCAACACACAAAAGACGTCCGTGGCTGTCCATGTGTGTCCGTCAGCACACACAGGACGTCTGTGGCTGTCCATCGGTACACATATCAGCATGTTGGTCCTTGGACTCAGCACGCTGGCCCTTCCCGTGGACTATTTGGGAGATTTTGGCCCACGTGGGCTGTCTGTTCAGTACACACAGGACGTCCGTGGGTGTCCGCCAGCACACACAGGACATCAGTGGGTGTCCGGCAGCACACACAGGACATTTGTGGCTGTCCGCGGCTGTCCGTCAGCACAGACAGGATGTCCGTGGCTATCTGTGTGTGTCCGTGTGTGACAATCAGCACACACAAGACGTCTGTGGCTGTCCATCAGTACACATATCAGCACGCTGGTCCTTGGACTCAGAACGCTGGTCCTTGGACTCAGCATGCTGGCCCTTCCCATGGACTGTTCGGGTGATTTTGGCCCACGTGGGCTGTCTGTTCAGTACACACAGGACGTCCGTGGGTGTCCGTCAGCACACACCAGACCGTGTGTGTCCGTCAGCACACACAAGATGTCCGTGGCTGTCCGTGTGTGTCCGTCAGCACACACAGGACGTCAGTGGCTCTCTATCAGTACACATATCAGCACGTTGGTCCTTGGACTCAGCACGTTGACCCTTCCCGTGGACTGTTCGGATGATTTTGGCCCATGTGGGCTGTCTGTTCAGTACACACAGGACGTCCGTGTGTGTCCGTCAGCACACACAAGACATCCGTGGCTGTCCGTCAGCGCATACAAGACGTCAGTGGCTGTCTGTGTGAGTCCGTCAGCAAACACATAACATCTCTGGATGTCCATCGGTACACATATCAGCACGTTGGTCCTTGGACTCAGCACGCTGGCCCTTCCCGTGGACTGTTTGGGAGATTTTGGCCCATGTGGGCTGTCTGTTCAGTACACACAAGACGTCCGTGGGTGTCCGCCAGCACACACAGGACGTCCGTGGCTGTCCGTCAGCACACACAGGATGTCTGTGGCTATCTGTGTGTGTCCGTGTGTGTCCATCAGCACACACAGGACGTCCTTGCTTGTCCATCAGTACACATATCAGCACGCTGGTCCTTGGACTCAGCACGCAGGCCCTTCCCGTGGACTGTTCGGGTGATTTTCGCCCACGTGGGCTGTCTGTTCAGTATACACAGGACGTCCGTGAGAAATAACTGCCCCCAACCGGTCCTCAACTGCCTCCAACTGCTCATGTCCCTGTCCCTGCCGGTTCTCTATCCTGAAGCCAAGGCCAAGCCTTTTAACTGACCGTCCATACCGTGGCCGGACCATCTAACCAAACCACCATAACCGTCCTAGTAACCGCCCAACCATCCAGGACATGAACATTCGGCCCAGCTTAGTTGAGCTGACTGCTAGCTGGTCCCAGCTGAGTGAGGTAGTCCTTCTAGCTCCACGAGCTGATGCATACTGACTGAGCTCCCATTGAGCTTCCCTGAGCTGCCTAAGCTCGGCCGCTGTCCCGTCCAGCTCTATTAAACCCATTATTTCTTCACCCTGGTTAAGTCTCAACACTTTGATGCCCTTAACTCTATGTCTGAGCCATGATATGCTTGTCTACTGGTCTAATGACCTGACTGGTGCATCTCCCCGCACCATGGCTCATCCCAACTATCCTATCTCGGACTGGGGACATGAGAAGTCTCCCCCACTTGTGATGGATTCGTCCTCGAATCCTCATCATGTGTTTCCTTGGGGACCACCTGATCATACCACTCAGGATACTTGGCCTTCATCCTTGCCTCTGTTTCCCAAGTGATTACATCCTTGCCATTGTATTCCCACACGACCTTGATCATGGGAATGGTCTTCTTCCTTGTTGTCTTTTCTGTTCGATCCACTATGCAGACCGGCCTCGTTTCTAGAGTCAGATTCTTACCCAAATCTGTAGGGATCTCGTGTAGGACTATGTCCTGATCAGACAAACATTTTCGGAGTTGGGACACATGAAACATGTTGTGGAACGCATCCATGGCTGGTGGCAGTTCCAACATATAAGCCACAGCCCCAACACTTTCTATGATTCTGAACGGACCCAAGTACCTAGGGTCTAGTTTTCTTCTGCCAGAAACTCTAGCCCTCCCTTTGAATGTGATCATCTTGAGATATACCAAGTCTTCAACTTCAAACTCAATATTTTTCCTTCGTCTATATGCATAACTCTTTTGACGATCCTGTGCTTCTTTCATTTTCTCCTTTAAGAACCTTATTTTCTCTGTGGTTTCTTCCACTATCTCAGGACCCAACATGCTCCTCTCCCCCACTTGGGTCCAGCATAATCGCGTCCTGCAAGGCCGTCCATACAGTGATTCATAAGGTGACATCCCAATGCTAGTATGAAAAAATGTTGTTGTAGGCAAACTCGACCAAGGGTAGATGCGTTTCCCATGAGTCGCCCCAATCCAACACCACGGCCCTTAAGATGTCCTCCAATGTCTGGATTGTCCTCTCTGACTGCCCATCCGTCTGAGGATGATAGGTTGTGCTCATGTTTACTCTTGTTCCTAAGGCTTTTTGAAAAGCCTGCCAGAAGTAAGAGGTGAACCTAGAGTCTCTGTCCGAGACAATACTAGCCGACGCTCCATGTAGACGTACTATCTCGTCCAAGTAAATCCTCACGATCTGATCCACTCCATCTCCTTTCTGTATTGGTAAGAAATGGGCCGACTTGGTTAGTCTGTCAACCACCACCCAAACCGCATCCTTTTGGTTCCTGGTCGTAGGAAAACCGGTCACAAAATCAATTGTGATGTTACCCCACTTCCACTCTGGTATGGGGAGATTCTGGAGCATACCATTGGGCACTTGTTGTTCGGCCTTCAGAAGCTGGCAAGTAGGACACCTCGCCACCCACTCGGCTGTTTTCATCCTTACCCAGTGATAGTACCTTTTTAAATCCCTATACATCATATTCAGCCTGGGGTGGACTGAGAACTTTGACTTATGAGCCTGACTCATAATCTCTTCTTTAAGCCCCTTGCTGTTTGGAACACTTACTCGGCTATTCACCAAGATTGTTTCGTTGCTTGTGATCTGATACTCCGTCTTATCGTTAAGAGCCACTTTTTGCAAGTTCTCATCCAAACTCTTGGCCTGCTGTATCCTGGTAAGTAGATCGGCCTGATCCACTTCCTCGGATCCCAATGGCTCATCACGTCCAACCAAGGAATTTAGATGTAGTGACCGAACCATCCCTTCTAGTTCATCCGCTTCTCTTTCGGCCGAGACCTCTGCCCTTCTCTGGCTTAAGGCATCAGCCAATAGGTTAGCCTTGTCTAGATGGTATGATATGTCCAGATCATAATCAGCAACATACTCAATCCATCTTCTTTGTCTCAAGTTCAACTCAGGCTGAGTGAAAATGTACTTCAAGCTCTTATGATCAGTGAGAATCTGGACTTTGGCTCTGTACAGATACGATCTCTATATCTTCAAAGCAAACACCACGGCCGCCATCTCTAGATCATGGATCGGATAAATCCCTTCATGCTTTCTCAGCTGTCTCGAAGCATAAGCAATCACCTTCCCATGTTTCAGGACGCACCCCAACCCAATGATGGACGCATCCGTACAGACCACATAAGGTTGATCTCCCTCCTACAATACCAATATTGGTGCATTCGTCAGCATATCCTTTAGAGCTGAGAAACACTTCTCACACCCTTCATTCCAGGCAAACTTCACATCCTTGCCTGTAAGTCGTGTCATGGGTTGAGCCAAACTGGCAAACCCCTTGACATACTTTCTGTAGTAGCTGGCCAGCCAAGGAAACTCCTAACCTCAGTAGCATTCCTAGGCTGCGGCCAATCTCGTATAGTCTGAACCTTCTCCGGATCTACTGACAGGCCCTGATCAGAAACAATGTGTCCGAGGAACCCAACGCTCTTCTGCGAGAAACTACACTTGCTTAGTTTGGCAAAGAGTATTTGTTCCCTCAAACGTCCTAGTACCGCCCTGAGATGTTTCTCATGGTCTTCCTTGTTTCTGGAATATACAAGTATGTCATCTATGAAGATGATTACAAATTCATCCAAGAAATCTCGAAAGATACCATTCATCATCTTCATGAATGCAGCTGGTGCATTGGTTAGACCAAATGGCATAACCACAAACTCATAGTGGCCATACCTGGTCCGGAACGCCGTCTTCCTGATATTATTAGGCTCAATTGGGATCTGATGATACTCTGAGGCGAAATCAATCTTGGAAAACCATTTGGCCCCTTTGAGCTGATCCAACAGCTAATCAATTCTGGGTAATGGTTACTTGTTCTTCAAAGTAACCCTATTCAACCCTCGGTAATCAATACACAGCCTGAGGCTACCATCCTTTTTCTTCACAAAAAGAACTGGTGCTCTACAAGGCGAGACACTTGGTCGTATGAACCCTTTGTCCAACAACTCTTCCAGTTGTGTCTTTACCTCGGCCATCTCGGCCGGAGCCATACGATATGGACTTTTGGACATTGGGGCCGTCCCTGGTTCTAGTTCTATTATGAACCGGCCAGCCCTATTAGGGGGAATGCCCTGTAGTGCCCGAAACACATCCTCAAACTCTTTAACCAGCGGAATCCCGTCCGGGTCACCAGCCCCTACAACCTCCTTAGTGGCGATTGTGACCAAAAAGGCCTCACAACCCTTCTCAAGCATCCGTTCCACTTGGACTGGTGATATCACTAAGCATCTAGAGGTCAGACGAATACCTTGGAACCTGATCGGGGGTCCACACCCTGTCTCAAACTGCACCCTTCCTCTGTGACAGTCCAGAGTAGCCCGATTCTTTCCAAGCCAGTCCATGCCTAATATCACCTCATGATTCTTAAGGCAGACCACAACCAGATCCATAGGCATAACTCTATACTGGATCACTATTGGGATATCCTTTACTCGCCCTAATGAATGCAATACTTGCCCACCGGCCGCATTCACTATGCAAGGATCATCCTCCGTTCCCATCTGGAATAACCCTTTTCCGATCATATCTGGGCTCACAAAGCTGTGTATAGCTCCAGTATCAAACAGTACGTGTGTTTCCACACAACCAATACATAGGGTCCCTACATAAGACCCCCCTTTTCTAATCATCTAATCCATTCTAAGTTCTGTACCATGCCAATCTACAGAATTGAAAAAGAATGTATCTAGAATGTTACCAATGATGGTCCAGCCTCTGCTGCGTCCTTGGTCAGTTCATACACACGCGGTGCTGAGGTCTGACCTTGGGTCTGGCTTGGCTTGCTGGCCTCCCCACGTCCTTTAGCCTCAGCTTGCATCTTGGGACATTCCCAGCGTAGGTGTCCCGTCTTGCTGCAGTAATGACAGCTTCTGGGGTCACTCCCCAAGCCCTGTCCACGATTCTCTGACCGTCCAGGACAGTCTCGAGCAAAGTGGCCCATCTTGCCACAACGGGTGCAAGCCCCCTTTGCCGTCCAAAAATCTCCACCGTGATGCCTTCTGCATGAAGGACACTCCGTCCTATCACTTGAGGCCTTGCCCCCTTCGGCCGTGTCCCTCTTTCTCTTCCGGTCGCTTCCAGATCCACTAGAAGCCGTGTGGCCCCTAGACTTCAGCTTGGCCTCTTCAGCCAAGTTAGTCTCCACCATAGCCATGCGTTCCACCAGTTCCGACACTGTCTAGAAGTGACCAACGGAGCAATAGGTTTGAAGTTCGACCCTTAGGCCTCGAACAAACCTACGTATCTGTACCGTCTCCTCCTCCAACTCCTTGCCCACATATCGTCTGAGCCGGTTGAACTTCTCTTCGTACTGACGTATTGTCATGCGTCCTTGAGTCAAGTCTAGGAACTGAGACTCCAGACGGTCCCAAGCTTCATCCGAGAAGTATTTGTAGTTGAACTCCACCTCGAAGTTTGAGAACCGCTCAATTGTCCCATTGGTGCATTTGTCTAGAGCTAACCACCAGTTATGTGTGTCCCCTTCCAGGAAGTGAACCACAATGTCCTTTTTGTACTCCTCTGGGCAACGAGTTGAGTGAAATTCCGAGCCAATCTGCCCTCCACTCGTCTGCCTCAATGGGATCAGAACTACAAGCAAACTGCTTCGTACCCAGCTTGGAGATGTGAGCCAGAAGGCTCAAGTAATCCACTCTCCTAACTGGATGAGCTGGTGGATCATTCTCCATTACCTCAGCTTCGACCGAAGCTCGGTCCTCGGCTGTCCTGGCAGCTGTTTGAGCTACTTGTGCAGCTGCACGAGTTACACCAGCTGCTGTCCCATCTGTCCTAGCTGCTCTCTGAGTTGCCTGAACCGTGGCCTGAGCTGGGGTGATCTGGCCAACCAATGAGTTCAAAAAGGGGTAAATTCATGCGTGAAAGCCAACATCTGAGTGCCCATGGCCTTAACCACATCCGTCACCTCCCGCATAGATGGCTCGGCCAACTCCTCCGCCCCATCTCCAGGTCCGGTCTCGTCTCCTACATGGGAGGAATCACCTTCCTCCTCCCGTCCCTTTTGTTGTTGCTCACCCAGGTTATCAACCTGAACCTCAGTAGGCAGGAACGTCGCGAAGGGTTCCCCGGTCTTCTCATTAACCAGCCCCGTCTGGGTTGGTAACACTTGAGTGGGGTTGGCCCCATCTCCTATGACCGGTCCAGAACCACCAGCCGCTTCCTTGCCCTTCCGGGACTTAGTCCACTTAGTTCCCTTAGGCAAAAACACTTAGTGTTAGTCCAAACGTATAAACCTCATCTCATGATTAGAACTAAGCAAAAAAACATCAAACCAAACAAACACAAACAACCCGTGAGACCAAGCAGCCGGACGTGTGGTGAACACATAACCCAAACCAATCCTAGAATCAAGCATGCTCTGATACCGACTTGTAAGACCTGATCCCGGCTCTTAAGCCCAAACTGATCTGCGGCCTTAACCTTTCAATCTAAGTCCGAGTGAACCAAGTTTTAAGTCTTATCTTTCTAAATTCAATTCAATTCAACTGAGGTTCAATACAATCAATCTAAACAAGGAAACATAAGGGGAAAATCAATTGTATAAATATAAACTGAGATTCATACATCATTCTTAGGTTCGTCCTAATAAGTTATACACACTTAGTCTAACATAAGTTCACAAGTTGCACAATAGGCTATCAGTATTTCACATCTATCTACAATGACCCATTCACCACACATCTTCCCATGGCCTGAGTCTTCACGGTGCCTTTCCCTTACCACGGTCCATGTCCGATCCTGAAACCACACAAGACACAATGCACATTCCTATGGCCGATATCCTAACATCAAGTCTAGATAAGCATGGTTCGGCTACTTAGAATCTATAACCTGTCCAAACCAACATACTCAAATAAATTCCCAAAAACTAATTAAAATTCATGATAATACTTGATAAATCCCAACTAAGAGATTCCCATAAACAGTTTCCAACGAAACACACTAGAACGTCCAAATCCGACCATGAATAGTCCGGCCAAAGGCCAAGGACTTGGATACTGAACCGGCCAGGGCCTTGGTTCTGTGTTCCCTGTATGACGAGAACAAACAAACATAATAATCTGATAGGACATGCAAATCTAAAGAGATAGAGAGAGTAGATGTAGGCGCATAGCAAACCGGCCACAAGCCCGATCGAATCATCAGCCGGCTAAGGCCGATCGCTTGCCGTCCACACCACTGACCTTGGGCGTTCTCTCCCCAGGCGCCGTCTCCTTCACTTTGTCCTTCTCTCTGTCTCTCTGTCTGGTATCCATCTCCTCAGGCCTTGCTTCCCACGATCCGGTTTCTCCTGGAACAGCCAAGCCTCTCGCCGGTTCTCTCCTTGGATCGCCGGTTCTCTCTTCTCTTTTTGGTGTTTGTCTCTCACGATTTTGGCAGAGGTTCCCCTCAAGAATTCTGTGTCAAATTCTGGATCCAGGGCTCAGTATTTATAGAGAGAGGGAGTCGGAACTGCCATGGGGCCGAAGGGGTGGGAGTTGTAACCGAAAAGGTGTCTCTCTCTCCCTTGCAACCATTCGGCAATAACTGCCCCGAACTGGTCCTCAACTACCTCCAACTGCTCCTGTCCCTTCCGGTTCTCTATCCTGAAACCAAGGCCAAGACCTTTAACTGACCGTCCATACCGTGGCCGGACCATCTAACCGAACCACCATAACCATCCTTTTAACCGCCCCAACGGTCCCGGACATGAACACTCGGCCCAACTGGGTTGAGCTGACTACTAGCTGGTCCCAGCCGAGTGAGCTAGTCCTTATAGCTCCATGAGCTGATGCATACTGACTAAGCTCCCTTAAGCTTCCCTGAGCTGCCCAAGCTCGGCCCCGTCCAGCTCCCACATCACTCGTCCAGCTCTATTAAACCCATTCTTTCTTCACCCTGGTTAAGTCTCAACACTTTGATGCCCTTAACCCTATGTCTGAGCCATGATACGCTTGTCTACTGGTCTAATGACCTGACTGGTGCGTCACCCCGCACCATGGCTCGTCCCAACGATCCTATCTCGGACCGGGGACATGACAGACTGTTTGGGTGATTTTGGCCCACATGAGCTGTCTGTTCAGTACACACAGGACGTCTGTGGGTGTCCGCCAGCACACATAGGACGTCCGTGGCTGTCTGTCAACACATAACGTCCATGGCTGTCCGTTTGTGTCCGTCAGCACACGACCTCTGTTTCCCAAGTGATTTCATCCTTGCCATTGTACTCCCACACGACCTTGATCATGGGAATGGTCTTCTTCCTTGTTGTCTTTTCTGTTCGATCCACTATGAGGACCGGCCTCGTCTCTAGAGTCAGATTCTTACCCAAATCTGTATGGATCTTGGGTAGTACTATGTCCTGATCAGACAAACATTTTCGGAGTTGGGATACATGAAACACGTTATGGAACGCATCCATGGCTGGTGGCAGTTCCAACTTATAAGCCAACTCCCCAACTCTTTCTATGATTCTGAATGGACCCAAGTACCAAGGGTGATACGCCCCGGTTCGAGCACCGACCTGCTTGGGTCATGGACACAGCCCAAGGTGGCGATCTTGTCGACCAACTAGACCTAACCGAGGTTTTCTCATCAGTTCATGTCAATTACTTTATCATCTAAGCAACCTTGGACCCTTAGTGTCACCCCTCGATCCATCAGTTCTCAATCCTCTCGGATCTGAGTTCATATAAACCTTACCGAAAGAGTGATCCTTATTTTGGTTCTATCAAAGGGTCTAGTTTTCTTCTGCCATAAACTCTAGCCCTCCCATTGAATGTGATTATCTTGAGATAGACCAAGTCTTCATCTTCAAACTCAAGATGTTTCATCCGTCTATCTGCTCTCTTCTTCGATTTCTTATACTTTATCGTTGTTATTCTCGTGTTCTGATTGCTTGACGTGTGGTAATTAGCAGATATCCGGGTCCTCTGGGAAATTAGGGTTTTCCTAGTTTCCTTATTTAAATGGAAATCGACAGTGCGAATTTTGGTTCCCACAGTTTAGCGCAAGAAGGAGGGGGAGTACGGATCAATCTAACCCGCAAAAGTCACATCACGCTCAATCAGACATGTCAACTAACGACGCGGATGACGTGCAGACTCCCCTTAACGGAGGTAGCGGCACCAATCTCCACACTCCAGCAGCAGACGTATCCGCAGCCAACGCACAAGCCAAAGCCGCGACGCTCGAGGAGTTTAAAAAGATGTTCGCCACCTATGAGAAAAGGTCGGAAGAACAGGATAAGCTCGTGAATACCTTGACCAAACAGGTTGAAACCTTAACGGCAAGGACCCAAGCAATCCATCCCCGCGGAACCACCAAAATCCGTGGGAAGAGGCTCGACTTCGCTACCCCACTCGACAGATCAGGAGTCGCGCGGGAACGACCTTCCGGTCAAAACCCTAGTGAGAAATCTCCCATCGAAAAGGGGAACCCTGAAAGTCTTCCGCCCCCTGCAAAGGACTCGGAGGATAATGAATCCGAACGCATTGACCTGGATCCTAGCGATGTCTCCAACGACACCGACGAGGACGTCGACAGACATCCAAGAAGGACCTGGAGCCGATCTGCTCGGGAAGGCTCCCCGTTCGAAAAACCAATGACAGAAGAAGAAGAAATCGCCTATTGGAACGAACAAGAGGAGCTGGCTGAAAGGCAAACCAAGCTCACTCGCAGTAAACGCCGACAGGCTCGGAAATCTACTGACGAGACATCGGATATCCGCGATCTTCGCGACTACATCACCAAGACTGCAGCAGAAGTGAGGGCGGTAAAGTCTGAAATCCATCATGCTACTAGTGCTGCCCCCGAAATCGATCGACTGCTGGAAGGAGCTCGAAAGACCCCTTTTACAAGTCGCATTTCGGACATGAGGGTGTCCGATCCAGGAAAAATCAAAGTACCGAAGTACGATGGTACGGCGGATCCAAAAGCGCACCTTAAGGCTTTCCACATCGCGATGGGAAGAGCTAGACTGAAGGACGGCGAAAAGGATGCCGGCTACTGCCGCCTGGTCGTTAAAAATCTGGAAGGAGCAGAACTTGAATGGTTCTCACGCCTTCATCATAACACCATCGGAAGTTTCCGACAGCTCGCATGAGAATTTCTCAAACAATACTCTGTATTCATCGACAGAGAAACTTCTGATGTTGACCTCTGGAGTCTCTCCCAAAGGGAAGACGAACCCCTCCGCGAGTTTATCGATCGGTTCAAGCTGATAATGTCAAGGGTCAGCGGGATAAGCGACAAAGTGGCCATTGACGCGCTGAGAAAGACGCTCTGGTACAAGTCGAAATTCAGAAAGTGGATAACTCTCGACAAACCGCGAACGATCCAGGATGCCCTCCACAAAGCAACGGACTACATCATAGTCGAGGAAGAAACTAAAGTCTTATCGCAAAAACATAAGTCGGTAAGACCATCTTCGAAGGACGTGGATCTAAAAGGGAGAAAGAAGAACTCTCGTAACGACAAATACGTTCATCACGAGGGGGAAGATCTCCAAGGGGCGCATAATTACGCGATCAATTCGGATCAAGGCCGAACCACGGGCAACACGTGGACTCGCAATCAAGGGTATGACAAAAACACCTTCTGCGAGTTCCACCAGTCCCGAGGACACTCCACGACCAACTGCAAAGTCTTGGGAGCAAGACTGGCCGCGAAGCTACACGCTGGAGAGCTCTCGGAAGTAACTAGCGTCAAGGATCTCATCCTTGATTCTGATCGCCCTCCGAAGACGGACAGGAAAACGCCCGCTGAAAAATCCCCTCAATGAAACTAGCCTGGAGATAAACGCGGTAGGAGGTCGCAGAGTCAACATGATCATCGAAGGATCACAATACTGCAGCGATACTATGTCGGCCATCAAGGCTTACCAACAGAAGGCAGAGTCGAGTGCAAATTGGCCTACATGGTCTCCTCCCCGAGATGGCCAAAATTGCTCGATCACCTTCACAAAGGAAGAAGTCGGCGGCATCAATCAACCTCACTGCGACCCGCTCGTCATAGATCTCGTCATATGAGATTTAGAAGTCGGAAGGGTACTCGTCGACATGGGAAGCACGGTCAACGTAATCTTCCGCGACACTCTCAAGCGGATGAGCATCGAACTCGGAGAAGTAATTCCGACACCAAAACCACTCACGGGTTTTTCAGGCGAAGTATCGATGACTCTTGGATCGATCCAGTTGCCAGTCATGGCCAAGGAGATCACGAAAATCGTCGAGTTCGCGGTAGTCGATCATCCCGCTATCTACAACGTGATCATGGGAACCCCATTGCTCAACGCCATGCAGGCAGTTCCGTCGACCTACCACCTGGGTCTCAAATTCCCAACCCCAAGCGGAGTCGCGGCTATCTAGGGATGCCAAAAACAGTCGCGGCTATGCTTCCTCGCAGAGCACAAGTTAAGGCAAATCACGACTTCTGCAGCTGCAAAAGGCAAGCGCACGAAGATAGATCGATATTCACCCAAAAACGCCCCAAGGAAAAACGAATTAAAATCGTCTGCCGACGCAAACGCATCGGACGTCGAAACTCAACACGAGTTCGAAGTCCATGCTACAACTCAACCGGAACATCCGGAAAATAGCGTTAACCCAGCCACGATCGACATGGTCAAGGCTGACATCGCGACATCTACCGCCGAGTAAAAACACTCACGGCATGAAACAGAACTACAAGATGGCTTGATCTACGTAGGAAGCTCATCAAAAGACGAGTTCAGCTATCCCCCTCTCTAAAAAGGGGGGGGAGTGGGTGCGTATACTCGTATACTCCCACTTAGAAAAATCTTCATCATTATAATCGAGTTTTTAGAAACTTCAAAAACATTTACTGCAATATAAGTTGCTCCGCTTTATCGAAAAACGTTTATGCGTCAGTTAAACACAAGAAACTTTCAGGACACGCCTGGAAACATTAAGACTCTTGTCTACGGCCTCATCTGGCCCAGAATTCGTAAAATTATCATCTTTCAAACATTCAAAGATACATGTATAATCTTCGAAACAACTGCGAGACGTCGCAAAGTTAAAATTCGAAGATAATACGAACAAATTTTCCGAACGCGACCACCAAAAACCTTACACCCCGTTCGTCGATTGGCCCCGACGAACACGCCAGCCGTTTTAAACAAACACAATTCGATCACTCTTTTGATCTTCAAAAACGTCCAACACAAGGACGAAAGCGCGCTACAACAAAAATCTGAAATTTTGGTCCAGCGCTTCCAGTTAACTCTGAGAAGATGCTCGATTCATACCATACAAGTCATATAAGCCGAGAACCTATCGCGGACTTTAAATCGGTACGAGTCAGGAAGAAATTGCAACAGGAAAAACGATAGCCGACTAGTCACCGCACAAACCTTAACCGAAAGTAAACCTAGGTCTTGCCCAAAACCCAACGCTCTGGTCTCAAACATCTCAAGACATGATATCTAAAAGATACGAGATCCTAAAACCATGTCTCTTCGTTTGCATCTCGATGTTTCCGAAAATCGTAAAGATAGGTTATTTTTTACGAGAATCACGAACGAACTAACAGATCAAACGTCTAATCGGAATTAAATGCGAGACGACAACTCATATTTACTTCGACCCTATTCAGGAAAATTCGAAACGGAACATTCATCATATAAATAACCACGTAAAGCGGTAAGGGGATTCAAAGCCACCAACGGCCAGTCCCGATAAACAATAAAAATGGCCAAAATAGGCCCATACAAATCTCTCGGCCACACTCGGCCACAGACATAAAATACAAAGACGAGCATCTTTCTTTCGATAACTACTCCACCTCTCATAATCCAAAGTCAAAGTCCCCGGACAACGAAGCACCGAACGCATCCGCGGGACGATCCACTTCCTCGCAACCGTCAGGAAACCCGATCGGAACCTCCTCGGTATCAGGGGAAACCGGGATGGAATCCCATAACCCTTGATTCCGCTCATCGATCGAAGGGATGAGCGCCTCAGCGTGGGCACGTTCGTTCATGCCGCTCTTCATCAAGCTCATTTCCTCCTCGAACACATAGTCATCGGCTTGCGTCCTCCAAAGACTTCCGACTGAACCGTGGCACTCACGGAAATCACCCACCGAGGTAAAGGCGTTCTTGAGGTTCCCATACTCAACCTGGAATTGAGAGGCACGAGTCTTCATCACCTCGACGATTTCTTGTTTGCCTTTCCTTTCTGCCTTACGGACAGCCCGCGCATGATCACGAGTAAGTTTCGCTTCTCGCTCCAACATCTCGCCTTGCACGCGAGCGAGATCTCGTTCCGCTTTCTCCGCTTTAAAACGATAGACCATTGCCTCCCTATGGCTTGCTTCAATGGCCGAGCCAAGCAAGTTGAGGCCCTGCGAAACCAATTAACGCATTGTAAGCAGAAAAGGAAATACCTAGGCGGTCACAAATATTTTTGAAAAAATCATTCCTCATTTATGATTCGGGACCCTTCCGTGATGACTTTCGGCCTTGCCGACTCTTTTGCAGGTGGAGGAGCATCAAAACCCGGTGGCAGACCAGCAAAGAAATCATCGAAATCCAGAATAGGGACCTCGCTCGAGCCACTCCCGTCGCCATAAGCAAGGTTCGGATCCCATCCTGGAAGCATAGAATCATCCATCAAAAATTCTATGTCGCCAAGGTCGATATCCTTTCCCTTCCAAGAGCTCGACTCCGGCATAGCTGCTGGAGCTACAACGGGATCCTGGTCATCAGGTTCGGAGTCGCCTCCTGCGTCCGCAACCGAGGCAGGACAAGGATGCACGAACCTCAGTGCCTTCTGAATCCTCTTCGGCGTAAAGGAAGTCCAAAAGAAGGGACCATTCCTAAGAAGATCCCTCACCGCAATGATGTCCTCGGGGAACGGAGCAAGAGGATTGATGAAAGGATGATCGTTCGGTAACCTACGGAACAGTGGAATGCAACTCTCTTCGACAGACGCAGCGTCGATACGAACAAAGAAGAAAAACTTCTTCCACGAGTTGAAGTTCGTAATGAACTTCTTAACCACTGACATAAAGTTCCGAGGGACCAACCTATGCTTGTCCGTATCTTTGACGAGTTGAAGCCTCAAAAGCGCTTCAAAATGATCGACGGAAAGGGAAAGGCCATGCTTGTAGCTCAGGATCAGGATCCCAATAAGTTGCTGAATGGCGAGAGGAGTCAACTGGCTTATCGCAACCTCGAAACGGTCCAACACTCGGACGAGGATTTCGGGGATTGGGAACCATAAGCGACAACGTACTACGAATGCCTCGTAGCAAGTGAAGTAACCCTCTGGGGGGGCTGTTAGCACACTCTCTGGGATAGGGAACCCGGAACTCCACAGCATCCGGGATATGGTAGAACGATCGCATGATCGCAAGAAACTCGTCGGTACTCTTGCTAGAATCCCCTTTCTCGACTCCACGATGGATCAGGACCGGGAACGACTTCTCTTTGGGAGGAGTCATCATGCCTCGTTCTCGGCGGGATGTACCGGGTGAGGCACGAACTCCATCTTCGGAACAATGAGCTCTTCGTAAGCACTCGCGAATGAAGACCCTTTTTTGCAATCTTTTTCTTGCTCGACATTTTTACACTTCTCTTGACAAAATAGAGGAAAAGGGTGGAGAGAAAAAAAGAAAGTTTTTCTTAAGAAAGATCTTAGAGAAAGACAAGAAAGTGAAAAAATTATGAAACATGTTACCTCCCTTCTTATAGGCATGAGGATTTACTATTCAAGCTCGGACTTTCGGATATTAATTCCATCCAACACGCCTAACTTGCCAAACATGCCTAACCGCACGCTAGAATCCTACGATGCATGATCCTAACGGGCTGGGGGGCTAACTGTTGGGGTCAAAAACAGTCACGACGAAATTACCACCCGAAAATCCTCGTAGATCGTATTTCCGAAAGAGATAGTAAAAATAAAGATATAATTTTTGTAAAAAAAAGATAACCAATACGAAGTTTTTACGAAGAAGTATCCTTGAAGATTCAAAAGCAAACGAACCAAGCTCGGTCGTTGCGTAACTACCGCACATACACGCTGTCCGGTCGCTACTTTGCAACCAAGTCCGAGCCGATGCCGGTCACTACGAAGTGACCGAACATCCGACCCGCTTGGTCGCTACATAGCGACCAAGCTCGAGCCAAAGCTCGGTCGCTACGTAGCGACCGAGCGATTGTCCCGCTCGGTCGCTACGTAACGACCGAGCTCACGCCAAAGCTTGGTCACTACGTAGCGACCGAGCTCGAGCCAGAGCTTGGTCGCTACATAGCGACCGAGCGGGATGCTCGGTCGCTACGTAGCGACCGAGCGGTCATCCCGCTCGGTCGCTATGTAGCGACCGAGCTCGAGCCAAAGCTCGGTCGCTACGTAGTGACCGAGCGCTCGTCCCGCTCGGTCGTTACGTAGCGACCGAGTTCGAGCCAAATCTCGGTCGCTACGTAGCGACCGGGCTTGAGCCAAAGTTCGGTCGTTGCATAGCGATCGAGCTCTTCCGAACATCGATACAACACCAGTCAATGCATTCTCGTCAAACCTTCAAATGCCATCTCCCGAAGACCGTAGCAAGCTCAGTCCATGCTTTCCGCTATTCTAAATCATCGATAAGACTTTGCGAATTAAAAACCGCGGAAAGTTCGTTCTTTATCAAAAGAAGTCGTAGTAAACGTGTCGAGTCGGAAGACGGCCCAGAGGGACCTAAAACACGACTCGAGGCCCATCCTACGATTTCTTAACCAAAAGCCCATAAACCACAGCACGGTTTATGCTTGGTCCACAAGGAAGGATAAATGTCAATTTTCCGCGGATAAATACGGAAGTTTTGAAGATAATTATGAAGATCGGGAAAAATGGAATATCTCCATT
Source organism: Brassica rapa (assembly GCF_000309985.2). Taxonomy (NCBI): domain Eukaryota; kingdom Viridiplantae; phylum Streptophyta; class Magnoliopsida; order Brassicales; family Brassicaceae; genus Brassica; species Brassica rapa. The sequence continues at coordinate 5,111 of NW_022610396.1, read as the reverse complement.
TTTATTCTATGACAGCTTAAGGGCAGAAGAGTAAAAGCGTAAACCGACCTTGGAGCTAGTATATAAGGAGTCCTGGGCGAGGAGCATGGAGGAGAACTTTTTCAGAGCAAACTTAGCACTTAGAGCAATTTTGGCATTTTTCCGTTTTTGTTATTTCGAGCTGCGACTCAATTAGGTTTAGCCGTCTTAGGGTTGCTAGAACTAGGAATCTCGCCGACAGCTCTCGAGCCCAGGCCTATACCTTGTTGTAAACGCTCATACGCAAATTCGGAAATAAGATCTTCTTTGCTCTCTTCTTTGATTTCTTATACTTTATCGTTGTTATTCTCGTGTTCTGATTGCTTGACGTGTGGTAATTAGCAGATATCCGGGTCCTCTGGGAAATTAGGGTTTTCCTAGTTTCCTTATTTAAACGGAAATCGACAGTGCGAATTTCGGTTCCCACAGTCACATGACCTAAAGACAAGCGTGTCATGGTCCAAAACGTGGTTAAGGGAATCAGGTAGCTGGAACTTAACCAAAATAAGGCAGATGCAAGCTCAAAGGAACTGGACAAGCGAGCTGGTAGCTAGACGAGATCCAGGTGAAGCTCGATTGAAGTGGGTGATCAGAATGGATCATGGGAGAACTAAGTATAGGTCTGGAAATAGACCAAGGGACTTAGAAGAATTGAAGAAGATAAAGGACGCAAGCTGGACAAAGTGTATAACAGCTGGGCGATGCAGTAAGCAAGCTCGACCAGCTAGGTGAAGTGTAGTGCAGCTCAATGTAGCTCACTGAAGTGTAGGTCAGCTCCCTGAGCTGGATGGTCTAGCTCACTCAGCTGGATCAGCTGGGGATCAGCTAAACTCAGCTGGACTGAGTGTTCAAGTCATGGGCAGTTGGGCCGGGTCTGGACAGTGGCCGGGCCATGTGGGCGACCCGGGTGTACCGATGGGCTGGTTGGCTCTTGGGATTGAGCCAGGAGCTTGGGAAATCCGTCTGGGCTTGTTTGGACTTGTCCAGGAGTGGATTGGCAAGCCCAGGGCGTCTGGAAACTGCCTGAGGCGAATGGGTATGATCGGGACCATTGATTAAATCAATGGCCAGAAATGATACCAAAAGGGTGCAACCTTTGGAAAGGTAACTGCCCCTTCTTCTATAAAATGCAGGGAAGTCCGTGCCTTTGCAGGCACGCCAGGGCTTCCTCCTACACCCTGAAACACAAAGAAACACAGAGAAAAGACAGAGAGTTGGTCGGATTCCCAATCCAAGACCCATGGTGGTGTGAAGGTCATAAAGAGGCAGTTTTGGGAGAGATCAAGGGGGGAAGTTATGAACGACTTTCTGGTGGTTTTGATTCGTGATGTTATCACCCAAAGCATCCTACAGGGCCTGAGAACACACGCAAATGGTGAGGAAAGAAGTTAGATGACCGGAATTCATTCCCAAAGGCCAAGACAGCCTTAAGGAAAGAGGTGTGTGGGAGGGCAGTTTCATGGAAGTGCAAGGGGAGTTATGAACGACCCTGTGGTAGGTTTTCACCACGGATGAATACGTCCTAGGCTTCCCCCGTATCTTGGGAACACACGCAAATACCCACGAGAGAAGGGAGAAGGCCGGACTTCCCTCACAATGGCATGAATAGCCTTGAAGGTGGATGCAGTGTGGAAACTGTTTTCATGGAAGTTCCATGGAAGGAATCAGGGGTGCGACCCATGAATGGATCTTATAAATACATGAGATATGTGATAAGGATTGATAGAGGCGTGCACTGGAGGAGCATGGCCGAACATAATAAGGAAAGGCACTTGATCTAATCAGATCATGTATAAGGTAACTGATTTTATAATTAGTTTCAAGGTTATGTTTCTGTCTCTTGTGGTGCGGTTAAGGCCAAGTATGGCACTCCCCTTGAATACCATATGTTGTGATGTAAACTAAGGATCCAGGACCCTGAGATAAGGGGCAGATCTTAGTTGATCTAACTCATCCATGTGGGATGGAAGTTAGAGGCCACTCATTGGATAGTGATCCATGGTGGATCATGGTGTGTGTGTTAGTTCTGATCATGGTGTGAATCAATGATCCGAATCATGGAGGAGACACATGGGGGTCCTAGTACATGAGGAACCATGTGGGGTGAAAGGTCCAATTCATTTGGAACCAGCAGCAAGCCGTGGAGGCGAGTAAGGCCAGTACTAAGTGGCATTGACCACAAGTATGGGGCCGGTGTGTTTATCTAAAGAAGGCCGTGTGTAATCTGATCTTTGGCAAGGATGGATGACCTGATCCATAGGTGATAGATCAAGGTGTCTGATCTGATTGATCAAAGGATGCACCGGTGGTAAGAGGAGGACTGATCGGCTTCGTTGGGACATGGTTCCATGGCCGGGTAGGTACATGTGAAGACTCATCAGTTCTGGGTCATGTGGGGTGGTTGGTTGATTGACTCAGGATCTGATGGGCGTTGTTATTCCATGAGCTGGACTTGGTATCATAAGTTGATAAGGCAAAAGGATGTGGGACAGTGCATGACCCGGTAAGGGCCAGATGCATGTCCTTAGCTGTTTGAAGACTTCTCAAGGGTTACTTATGTCTGTGGGGATGCTTGGCTGAATGACTAAGTACCTAAGGGAATTGTTTTGTGTGTGTAAAGGAGCTGGACGCAGTATATGGCAGCTGGCCATAGTTCGGTCCTAGCTCAGTTCGAGTGTGACAGCTCGATCAGCTGGTCTATGAGTTCATTCAGCTAGAGTAGCTGGGCCGATGAGCTAACAAGCTCCGTGGATGTGGCAAAGGTATGATCTAGATAGAATGGTTAGGGAAACGGAACCTCAGATTTGTATGACTTGGATCGTGTTCAGAATCAACCTTGGAGCTAGCTGGTAGTTGAGTATACTAACCATTAGGTGAGGTGATTTGACCGGACAAGTATTAGATTGGTTATAGACCAATGGATGATGATATTATTCCGCTGCGTATGTGTTGTATTGATCTAAGCTAGGAAAGACTATGGTAGTCTTGAGCTAAGATCTGAGTTAGCCCTCGCCTATGGGCGATGTTTTAAATAAAGGGCAAAAATTTTGAGAGGTTCGGTCAGGGTATCGACCGAGCGACGTGAGGCATCGACCGCGGCCTAGTCGGCCAGGATCGGGTCTTACAAGTTGGTATCAGAGCCTTCTTGATCCTGTTAAGGACAGTGCTCAAAGATGTTGAGTTCCAAACCAAAATTATTTCTGAAAACTGAGATGACTTGGAACCTTAGTTGTGGTGAGCCAAGTGAGAGTTGAGGTAAGTTTGGGTTTCATGCTTGTGAACGGGGAAGTTCCAAGATGAGCCGGATTAGCCAAGATGCACTCTCCAAGGGCAAGGCCTGAAACAGAAAGGTTAGTTTTCTAGTTATTTGGAAGTAATAGACGGATTGGACGATGGATGCAATGCAAGATCTTTGTATGGACGACCTGGGCAAGGGAAGTAACATGGACCAGAGAGTGGCTTAGGTTGAAAAAAACGTGCAGCACTCTCTTGGAGGTAAATGTTACCCCTTGGTGGCCGTTCAAAACAAGTGAGCATATGCAGCGTTCATGTTGGTCTAAGTGATACGCTACATGGCTAGTACATGAGTGGGCTTGTGATCAGATGGATCAGCTTGGACTCAGTGTAAGTCAAGGTAGGATTCCTTAAGATTGAGTGAATGGAATGGATCAATTCCAAGAGGAATTGGAAACACGATGTTAAGCATCTTAGTATGATGAGGATTGAAGTATACTATAAACACTTTTGTGAATGGTATGGGACGTTCACAGATGTGTGATGCTTTGGAGAATGGTATGGGACATTTTCCAAATGTGTGATCAAACGAGATCCTACTCATCTAAGTACTTAATGATCAGTGGTGTGGAAACACATTATTTGATACTGGAGCTACACATAGTTTTGTGAGTCCAAGTATGATTGGAAAAGGTTTGTTCCAGTATGGAACATGGGATGGTCCTGAACGAGTGAGTGCAGCCGGAGGGCAAGTTATGAACTCACTCGGTCTGTTAAGGACATCCCTGTGGTGATCTTGGATAGGCCGATGCCTATAGATCTGATTGTTGTCCCCCTCAAGCATCATGAAGTGATCTTGGGCATGGACTGGTTGGGAAAGTATCGGGCAACTCTAGATTGTCACCGGGGAAGGGTGCAACTTGAGAACGAGTTTGGACCCCGATTAAGTACCAAGGAATCAAGCCAACCTCTTGTAGTTTGGTGGTTTCAGCAGTCCAAGTAGAACGGATGCTTGGAAATGGTTGTGAGGCCTTTTTGCTACTATTTACACTGATGAGGTTGTAGGGGCCTGTGACCCAGAGGGTTTATACCGTTGGTTCGGGAATTTCAGGATGTGTTTGGGGCACTACAGGGCATTCCCCCTGATAGGCTGATCCATTCATCATTGAATTGGAACCTGAATGGCCCCCATTATCTAAAAGTCCATATAGAATGGCACCAGCTGAGATGGCTGAGCTGAAGTCGATCAAGTCCAGTGAGGGATGAGGATCGCAGCACAACCAAGTCGGAGATTGACCTATGGTTGGGGTGAGACGGTTGAGTCCTGGAGGACCAGAACCGCAATATGATCAAGTCCATAAAGGATGAGGATCAGGACACGACCTACTCGGAGATGGACCTATGGTGGTGGTTGTAACGGTCTAGTCCCTGAGTGACAAGGACTGGAATATGAACGTCTAACGCCTAAATTGACCAGGATCGAAATATGACAAGTCCGGTTGGACAGAAGTCAAGTTGAGGCGTTTAGTCTTGTAAAGACTAAGATCGCAATATGGCCAAGCTGGGAGAGCTGTGGCTGGTTAAGGAATGATCCAGTAATTCGTAGCTGGAATCATAACCTTATTGTACGGGAAGGACTTAAGGGAACAAAACAAATCTGTTAGGACTCATGGTAGAGTGATCAACCTAAAGATTGGAACATGTTCGCTAGGACTTGGCTGTGCATCCAGTGGCTTGGAGATTATTGAATCTTCTAAGACTTGAGTACGCAGTATGTTCCTAGCGACTGAATTTGATCTAGTCATGGAACTAAAGTGTTCTACATGGACTTGGTTGTCTACTAGGAACGCAACCTGGAG
>NW_022610395.1:55000-79021 GCF_000309985.2 Brassica rapa | reverse complement strand
GACGTCCGTGTGATACAGGCCGGTAAGCAGACTGCACGGACGGACGGTCTGAGGCTCGAGGGCTCGGACTGGACAGGACGGACGGACGGTCTGAGGTTCGAGGACTCGGACTGGACGGGACGGACGGCCGGTTATGGGACGGCTAGACGGTCGCGATGGGTGGGAGTTGGCCGGTCTGGTTCCTGAACACAAAGAATGCTATTTTTATGAGTTTTATGAATCAAAATATTGAACAGAAAAGTAAACAGTATGGTAATGAAGAACAGAAGCAAATATGACTTTTTATGGATTTTATATAGAATGGAAAAATCTAGAACTATATGATGCAAGATAACAAAATAAAAGAAGGATAGAAGTATGGGGGATGGATCCTTGTTGCTGGATGTGTATCTCTCTCAACAAGAACAGTGGATGGAGGTGGATAGCTATGGGATTGGCTTGCTGGATGTGTATCACTCTCAAGGCAAATCGATGGATGGAATGGAGGTGAAGAATCGCCACAAGCTTGGTGGTTTGAAGCTTGATAAGATTCGGCTGCTCTCTCTTGTTTCTCACAGAAAAAGACTTAGGGTTTTAGGTTTGGTTTGCAAAGGCAAAATTATTTCATAAAAGACTAGGCAAAAATCGCCAACTTGAAAGAGTTATATAGGGTTTATCCCTTAAGAGACTCAAAAGTAAAAGGCCTTAAACAAGCTGGCCGAAAATGAGGCTGAAACATTAGCCCAAAGTCTTAACCAAATAAATTAAATAAACCAGACATCTGGTGGTCGGTTTGAGAAGGCTTAGACCAAGGCTAATAGCATGCTTGCATGTTGCCTCATTAAAACCTTACCAAGAAAACCCAATGGGACAAAACCTGGTGAGGAAAAAGAGTACAACACATGCTACTCCCCTTGGTGGTCGGCTAGATCTCAGAACCGGAAAGAGTTGGAGTGGATGAAATAGAAACTGAGTCTGGACCAAGCTCGGATGTGGAAATGAGAAGTCCGGCTTGGTTGAGTCTGAACTGGATCGGGTCGGCCGCGTCCTGAACCTCCTTTGGGCCGGCTTGATCTTGAATCTTCAACTGGACCATCTTCTCAATTAGCAGCTGGTCCTGGTCAGTCTGTCCATCTTGATCAAGGATATGCTGGACAGCTTTGGTGAAACCTTCTCGCAAGGCCCTGGTTCCACTCCGGGTAGTCGGACCGTGCCTAACTATGGGAACCTCTACTTGGATGGCCTCATCATTCCCTCCCTCTTGAAGAGGTTCTGGCCTCAGAACACCATCATCTGCAAAGTCATCACTATCTGCATGGAAAGGAGACAAATCCGAGACATTGAAAGTATGTGAAATTTTAAATTCAGCAGGGAGGTCAAGGATATAGGCGTTGTCGTTGATCTTCTTTAGGATGCGGAATGGTCCTGTTCCACGAGGAGAGAGCTTGGACTTCCGGGCTTCTGGAAACCTCTCGGGCCGCATGTGTAACCACACCAAGTCCCCGGGTTCGAACAGTATCTCCTTCCTCTTCTGGTCATACTTGGCCTTGACCTTAGCCGCCTTGGCTTCTATCCTCTCCTTGACCTTTAGGTGCATATTCTTAACAAACTCGGCCTTGGCGGCTCCATCACGACTGCGGTACATAGAGCTGGGCAGCTCGGTGAAGTCCAAAGGAGTCTCTGGCTGAAACCCATAAACAATCTCAAAAGGTGACAGGTTAGTAGTAGAGTGCCTAGCATGGTTATAAGCAAACTCAACAAAAGGCAAACAAGACAACCAATTTCTTAAATTCTTACCGACCGTAGCTCTCAACAGTTGAGAAAGCGTACGGTTTACTACCTCAGTCTGGCCGTCGGTCTGGGGGTGGCAAGTGGTCGAGAATAGTAGCTTGGTTCCGAACTTGCCCCATAGTGTCCTCCAGAAATGGCTGAGGAACTTGGTATCACGGTCAGAGACAATGGTTCGGGGAACACCATGTAGTCGAACCACTTCTTTGAAGAATAGGTCGGCGGTCTGAGTGGCATCATTAGTGGTGTTACAGGCTATGAAATGGGCCATCTTGGAGAACCTGTCTACCACTACAAAAATGGAATCCTTGTGGTTTATCTTGGGCAAACCCAGCACAAAGTCCATAGAAATGTCTACCCAAGGGTGGTTAGGAATCGGTAATGGCATTTGTAAACCGTAAGGATGTGACCTGGACTTGGTTTTGAGGCAAGTAGTGCACTTGGCGCATATGCTCTCCACATCCCTCTTCATGTTTGGCCAAAAGAAATGTTCAGTTAGGACACTCAAAGTCTTGTCCCGACCAAAGTGTCCCATGAGGCCGCCACCATGGGCCTCCCGAACCAGCAGTTCCCTCATGGCTCCTTTGGGAATGCACAGCCTCTTTCCCTTGAACAGGAACCCCTCGTGCTGGTAGTATGCCCCAAAAGCCCCCTTCTCAGTGTTCCTGAAAACTTCATTAAAATCAAGATCAGTGGCATAAGATTCTTTAATATGCTCGAAACCCATGATCTTGGCCTCCATGGTCACAATGAGAGTGTGTCTCCGGGACAGTGCATCGGCCACCACATTGTCCTTGCCCTTCTTGTACTTGATCACATAGGGAAAGGTCTCCACGAACTCGAGCCATCTGGCGTGCCTCTTCTTGAGTGTGGTCTGTCCCCTCAAGTGCTTAAGTGTCTCATGATCTGTATGAATAACAAATTCCTTAGACAATAGGTAATGCTGCCAAGTTTCAAGGGACCTTACTAGAGCGTATAGCTCTTTGTCATAGGTTGGGTAGTTGAGGGCAGCTCCACTCAGTTTTCACTAAAGAATGCCACTGGTCGCCCCCTTGAGTGAGGACAGCTCCAATGCCTGTACCTGATGCATCACACTCAATCTCAAAAGTTTTATTAAAATCAGGGAGTGTAAGAACGGGTGCATGAGTTAAACTATATTTAAGCTTGTTGAAAGACTCCTCTTGGGCAGGGCCCCAAACAAAGGATACATTCTTCTTGATTACTGAGGTCATGGGTGCGGCAATGGTGCTGAAGTCCTTGACAAACCGCCTATAGAAGCTGGCTAGGCCATGGAAACTTCGGACTTGCCCAATAGTGGTCGGTGTGGGCCAGTCTTGGATGGCCTTGATCTTCTCCTCATCGACCTTCAAACCCTGTGAACTCACAACAAAGCCTAAAAATATTAACTGGTCAGTGCAAAATACACACTTCTTGAGATTGGCAAAGAGTCCTTCCTGCCTGAGAGCCTTCAAAACCTGTTCTACATGACTAATGTGATCGGATAAGCACTGACTATAAATCAATATGTCATCAAAATAGACAACCACAAATTTACCAATGTAAGGCCTTAGAACCTCGTTCATAAGCCTCATGAAGGTACTAGGGGCGTTGGTAAGACCAAATGGCATCACCAGCCACTCATACAAGCCTTGCTTGGTCTTGAAAGCAGTCTTCCACTCGTCTCCCTCCTTCATCCGAACTTGGTGATAGCCACTCCTAAGATCAATCTTGGAAAACACGGTGGAACCACTCAATTCATCTAACATATCATCAAGTCTAGGAATGGGGTACCGATATTTTATGGTGATGTTGTTGATGGCTCGGCAATCAACACACATACGCCACGTTCCATCCTTCTTAGGCACCAATAGGACGGGTACTGCACATGGGCTGAGACTCTCTCGAATGTATCCCTTGTCCATGAGGTCTTGGACCTGTCTCTCCAGCTCCTTAGCCTCCTCCGGATTGACTCGGTATGCGGCTCGGTTTGGAAGTGGGGCGCCTGGCACAAAGTCTATCTGATGTTCGATGCCTCGGAGGGGTGGTAAGCCGGCTGGTATCTCTTCAGGGAACACGTCCTTGTACTGGTCCATTAGTCCTTGCATCTCAGCTGGACAATCTGGTGCCTCAAAACCTGCAAAACAACCTTCCTTGAAAACCATTAGTAGCACCTGCGTGTCTTGATGCAATGATTTAATCAATTTACTAGAAGAGATGTAAAGGTTAGTTTTACTAAACAATCCAGACTGATCCATGGCCCTCTGCATCTCGTACACCTCTTGTGGACTGAGAGGAGCCAGGCTGTGCTTCTTGTTGTTGTGGGTAAAGCTGTAGATGTTAGTCCTCCCATGGTGAATAGTCTCCTTGTCAAACTGCCAAGGCCTCCCTAACAGTAGATGGCCGGCTTGCATAGGAACCACATCACACTTCACCTGGTCCTGGTACTTACCAATACAAAAGGTAACAACAACTTGCTCCGAGATTTTAAGCTCCGTCTCATCATTGAGCCACTTGAGCTTGTACGGCCTGGGGTGTGGCAACTTTGCTAGCCCTAACTTCTCAACAAGGTACCTGCTGGCCACGTTAGTGCAAGAGCCACCATCAATAATTAGACTACATACCTTGCCTTCCACGCTACATCTAGTATGGAAGATGTTTTCTCGTTGGACGGTCTCTGGATCAAAGAGAGCACTGAGAGCTCGTCTGACCACCAGTAGCTCACCAGTCTCAGCATAGTCCACTATCTCGTCTCCTGAGTCGGCCATCTCGACATCGGCCTCGTCTTGGGACTCATACTCGCCATCTGCCTTAAGGATCATGACACGCTTGTTCGGACAGTCCCTAGCGTAGTGCCCCTTCCCCTGACATTTGAAACAAGTAATATCACGAGTTCTTTGAGCTTGTGCTTGTCCCTTACCTGGTTCGGATGAACCTGATTTGGACTGGTCGGTTTGGCCCTTCTTGAACCGGTTTTCCACTTCAATGGATTTGTTCTTCTCAGACCCCTTGGATCCGGTTGAAGCCCATGGCGTCTTGTTCCTGGCACTAGAGGCGTTCTTCCGTTTAATGTGCTGCTCGGCCTGGATGGCATAGTGGAGGAGATCATTGAAGTTGACGTAGGTTTGCCTCTCCACCTTGCGAGCAATGCGGTCTTGAAGGCCTTCCAAGAACTGAGCCATCATAACCTCTTCGGTCTCGCGCGTCCTGAGCTTGTTCTTGAGAGCCTCAAACTCCTCAAAGTACTCCTCTACGGACCTAGTACCCTGAGACAACTTGCGAAAACGTTTTAGTAAGTCCCGCTGATAATATGAGGGAATATACCTTGCACGGAGCTTAGCTCGCATCTCATCCCAAGTCTCAATCCTATAGACCCTGCCAACCTCGGCTACTTCCCTGTCCCACCAGGTTAGGGCATTGTCCGTCAGTTGGGCTGCGGCTAAGGCGATCTTCTTGGCCTCGGTATAGCGGTAGTATTCAAAGATGTACTCCATTCGCCTCTCCCATTCAATGTAGGCGTCCGGGTCAACCTTTCCAGCAAAGGTTGGAGGAGTAAGTTTGAGATCCTTGCCTCCTTGCCAAGCTACTTCATCGTCTCGGAATCTCTGTCGGACCGGGCTTGCATCGCCTTGGACCCGATACTCCCGTCGGTGCCCACGTCCGGCTCGTTCACGCCGCGGCTCTTCTGGTTCGGTGCGGTCTGTGTCCGAGTTGTCCTCACTGGATTGGGACTGTTCTTCTGGAACGGGTTGATTTCTCCTCCTTGGCCGTGGTACATTAGCTCGATCCCTCCCAGCTATATGAGCCAGCTGCTCAGTTACAGTAGCCAGTGCGGCTTGAAGTTCAGCATGGTTAGCCATCAGTTGAGCATTGATCTCGGCTTGTGTTGGTGCTCCATTTAGATCTCCCATGTCGCCTGCGACAAAAGAGGAAGAAAGAAAAGTGATCTGCAAGGGATCAAAGAAAAAAGGAGGAAGATACCTATTTCAATTGAATGTTAAACTTCCTTTTTTTTTTTTTTTAAAGTTTTCGAAAATTAAAATATGGAAAGTATAATCTTTCTTTTTTTTTTTTAAAAAAAATTTGGAAAAACTTGGAGTGCAATCCAAGGAAATATTTAATGCAATTAAATAGAAATCCGAAAAAGGAAAGTAAGAAAATCGATGGATCAAGATATGCCAAAAGGAAAAAAAAAAGGTTTTGAACTCGCCAAGAACAGCAAGAACACAATGCAAAAATTTTTTTTGAAGTTCAAAGGAATGAAACAAGCAATTAAAAAAAAAGCTAAAAGGATAGAATACAACCGGAGGTGTAGGAGCTTTGAGCTCTGATACCAAAATGATACAGGCCGGTAAGCAGACTGCACGGACGGACGGTCTGAGGCTCGAGGGCTCGGACTGGACAGGACGGACGGACGGTCTGAGGTTCGAGGACTCGGACTGGACGGGACGGACGGCCGGTTATGGGACGACTAGACGGTCGCGATGGGCTGGGAGTTGGCCGGTCTGGTTCCTGAAACAAAGAAGGCTCTTTTTATGAGTTTTTATGAATCAAAATATTGAACAGAAAGTAAACAGTATGGTTAATGAAGAACAGAAGCAAATATGACTTTTTATGGAATTTTTATTAGAATGGAAAATCTAGAACTATATGATGCAAGATAACAAAATAAAAGAAGGATAGAAGTATGGGGGATGGATCCTTGTTGCTGGATGTGTATCTCTCTCAACAAGAACAGTGGATGGAGGTGGATAGCTATGGGATTTGGCTTGCTGGATGTGTATCCCTCTCAAGGCAAATCGATGGATGGAATGGAGGTGAAGAATCGCCACAAGCTTGGTGGTTTGAAGCTTGATAAGATTCGGCTGCTCTCTCTTGTTTCTCACAGAAAAAGACTTAGGGTTTTAGGTTTGCAAAGGCAAAATTATTTCATGAAAGACTTAGGCAAAAATCGCCAACTTGAAAGAGTTATATAGGGTTTATCCCTTAAGAGACTCAAAAGTAAAAGGCCTTAAACAAGCTGGCCGAAAATGAGGCTGAAACATTAGCCCAAAGTCTTAACCAAATAAATTAAAATAAACCAGACATCTGGTGGTCGGTTTGAGAAGGCTTAGACCAAGGCTAATAGCATGCTTGCATGTTGCCTCATTAAAACCTTACCAAGAAAACCCAATGGGACAAAACCTGGTGAGGAAAAAGAGTACAACACATGCTACTCCCCTTGGTGGTCAGCTAGATCTCAGAACCGGAAAGAGTTGGAGTGGATGAATTAGAAACTGAGTCTGGACCAAGCTCGGATGTGGAAATGAGAAGTCCGGCTTGGTTGAGTCTGAACTGGATCGGGTCGGCCGCGTCCTGAACCTCCTTTGGGCCGGCTTGATCTTGAATCTTCAACTGGACCATCTTCTCAATTAGCAGCTGGTCCTGGTCAATCTGTCCATCTTGATCAAGGATATGCTGGACAGCTTTGGTGAAACCTTCTCGCAAGGCCCTGGTTCCACTCCGGGTAGTCGGACCGTGCCTAACTATGGGAACCTCTACTTGGTTGGCCTCATCACCGTGGGTGTCCGTCAGCACACACAGGATGTCTGTGGCTGTTCGTGTGTATCCGACAGTACACACATGACGTCCGTGGCTGTCCATCAGTACACATATCAGCACGTTGGTCCTTGGACTCAGGACAATGGTCCTTGGACTCAGGACGTTGGTCCTTGGACTCAGCACGCTGACCCTTCCCGTCGACTGTTTGGCTGATTTTGGCCCACGTGGGCTGTCTGTTCAGTCCACACAGGACGTCCGTGGGTGTCCGCCAGCACACACAGAACATCCGTGGCTGTCCGTCAGCACACACATGACGTCAGTGGCTGTCCGTCTGTGTCCATCATCACACAGAGGACGTCTGTGGCTGTCCATCAGTACACATATCAGCATGCTGGTCCTTGGACTCATCACGCTGGCCCTTCCCGTGGACTGTTCGGGTAATTTTGGCCCACGTGAGCTGTCTGTTCAGTACACACAGGACGTCCGTGGGTGTCCGTCAGCACACACAGGATGTCTGTGGCTGTTCGTGTGTGTCCGACAGTACACACATGACGTCCGTGGCTGTCCATCAGTACACATATCAGCACGTTGGTCCTTGGACTCAGGACGTTGGTCCTTGGACTCAGCACGCTGACCCTTCCCGTCGACTGTTTGGGTGATTTTTGCCCACGTGGGCTGTCTGTTCAGTACACACATGACGTCCGTGGGTGTCCGCCATCACACACGGGATGTCCGTGGCTCTCCATAAGTACACATATCAGCACGTTGGTCCTTGGACTCAGCACGCTGGCCCTTTGCGTGGACTGTTTGGGTGAGTTTGGCCCACGTGGGCTGTCTGTTCTGTACACACAGGACGTCCGTGGGTGTCCGCAAGCACACACAGAACATCCATGGCTGTCTGTGGCTGTCCGTCAGCACACACAGGACGTCAGTGGCTGTCCGTGTGTGTCCATCAGCACACACAAGACGTCCATGGCTGTCCTTCAGTACACATATCAGCACGCTGGTCCTTGGACTGAGCACGCTGGCCCTTCCCGTGACTGTTTGGGTGATTTTGGCCCACATGGGCTGTCAGTTCAGTACACACAGGACGTCCGTGGGAGTCCGTCAGAACACACATGACGTCCGTGGCTGTCCATCAGTACACATATCAGCACGGTGATCATTGGACTCAGCACGCTGACCCTTCCCGTGGACTGTTTGGGTGATTTTGGCCCAACTGGGCTGTCTGTTCAGTACACACACGACGTCCGTAGGCTGTCCGTGTGTGTCCGTGTGTGTCCGTCAGCACACACAGGACATCTGTGGGTGTCCGCCAGCACACACAGGACGTCCGTAGCTGTCCGTTAGCACACACAGGATGTCCGTGGCTGTCCGAGTGTGTCTGTCAGCACAAACATGACGTCCGTGGCTCTCCATCAGTACACATATCAGCACGCTGGTCCTTGGACCTAGCACGCTGGCCCTTCCCGTGGACTGTTCGGGTGATTTTGGCCCACGTGGGCTGTCTATTCAGTACCCACAGGACGTCCGTTGGTGTCCCTCAGCACACACAGGACGTCCGTGTATGTCTGTCAGCACACACATGACGTCCGTGGCTGTCCGTGTGTGTCCGTCAGCACACATAGAACGTCCGTGGCTGTCCATCAGTACACATATCAGCACGTTGATGCTTGGAGTTAGCACGCTGACCCTTCTTGTGGACTGTTCGGGTGATTTTGACCCACGTGGGCATTATGGTCAGTACACACAGGACGTCCGTGGGTGTCCACCTGCACATACGGGATGTCCGTGGCTGTCTGTGGCTTCCTGTGGCTGTTAGTTAGCACACACAGGATGTCAGTGGCTGTCTGTGTGTGTTCGTGTGTGTCTGTCAGCACACACAGGACGTCTGTGGCTGTCCATCAGTACATATATCAGCAACCTGGTCCTTGGACTCAGCACGCTGGCCCTTCCCGTGGACTGTTTGGGTGATTTTGACACACGTGGGCTGTCTGTTCAGTACACACAGGACGTCCATGTATGTCCGCCAGCACACACAGGACGTCCGTGGCTGTCCGTGGCTGTCCGTCCGCACACACAGGATGTCCATGGCTGTCCTTGTGTGTCCGTGTGTGTCCGTCATCACACACAGGACGTCTGTGGCTGTTCATGTGTGTCCGACAGTACACACATGACGTCCGTGGCTGTCCATCAGTACACATATCAGCACGTTGGTCCTTGGACTCAGGACGTTGGTCCTTGGACTCAGCATGCTGACCCTTCCCGTGGACTGTTCGGGTGATTTTGGCCCACGTGGGCTGTCTGTTCAGTACACACATGACGTCCGTGGGTGTACACCAGCACACACGGGACGTCCGTGACTGTCCGTGTGTGTCCATGTGTGTCCGTCTCTGTCCGTCAGCACACACAGGACGTCTGTGGCTGTCCATCAGTACACATATGAGCACGTTGGTCCTTGGACTCAGCACGCTGGCCGTTTCCGTGGACTGTTTGGGTGATTTTGGCCCACGTGGGCTGTCTGTTCAGTACACACAGGACGTCCGTGTGTGTCCGTCAGCACACACAGGACGTCCGTGGCTGTCCGTGTGTGTCCATGTGTGTCCGTCTCTGTCCGTCAGCACACACATGACGTCCGTGTGTGTCCGTCAGAACACACATGACGTCCGTGTGTGTCCGTCCGCACACACAGGACATCCGTGGCTGTCTGTGTGTGTCCGTCAGCACACACAGGAAGTCTGTGGCTGTCCATCAGTACACATATCAGCACATTGGTCCTTGGACTCAGCACGCTGGCCCTTCATGTGGACTGTTTGGATGATTTTGGCCCACGTGGGCTGTCTGTTCAGTACATACATGACGTCTAAGGGTGTCCGCCAGCGCACACAGGACATCCGTGGCTGCCCGTCAGCACACACAGGACGTCTGTGGCTGTCCGTGTGTGTCTGTCAGCACACACACGACGTCCGTGGCTCTCCATCAGTACACATATCAGCACGCTGGTCCTTGGACTCAGCACGCTGGCCCTTCCCGTGGACTGTTCGGGTGATTTTGGCCCACGTGGGCTGTCTGTTCAGTACGCACAGAACGTCCGTGGGTGTCCGTCAGCACACACAGGACATCCGTGTGTGTCCGTCAGCACACACAGGACGTCCGTGGCTGTCCGTGTGTGTCCGTCAGCACACATAGGACGTCTGTGGCTGTCTATCAGTACACATATCAGCACGTTGGTCCTTGGACTGAGCATGCTGACCCTTCCCGTGGACTGTTCGGGTGATTTTGACCCACGTGGGCTGTCTGTTCAGTACACATAGGACGTCCGTTTGTGTCCGCCAGCACACACAGGACGTCCGTGTATGTCTGTCAGCACACACATGACGTCTGCGGGTGTCCTCCAGCACACACAGGACTTCTGTGGCTGTCCGTGGCTGTCCGTCCGCACACACAGGATGTCCATGGCTGTCCTTGTGTGTCCGTGTGTGTCTGTGGCTGTCCATCAGCACACACATGACGTCCGTGGCTGTCCGTTAGCACACACAGGACGTCAGTGGCTGTCCGTGTGTGTCCATCAGCACACACAGGACGTCCATGGGTGTCCATCAGTACACATATCAGCACGCTGGTCCTTGGACTCAGCACGCTGGCCCTTCCCGTGGACTGTTCGGGTTATTTTGGCCCACGTGGGCTGTCAGTTCAGTACACACAGGACGTCCGTGGGAGTCCGTCACAACACACATGACGTCCGTGTATGTCTGTCAGCACACACAGGACGTCCATGGCTGTGTGTGTGTGTCCGTCAGCACACACAGGACGTCCGTGGCTGTCCATCAGTACACATATCAGCACGGTGATCATTGGACTCAGCACGCTGACCCTTCCCGTGGACTCTTTGGGTGATTTTGGCCCAAGTGGGCTGTCTATTCAGTACACACAGGACTTCCGTGGGTGTCCGCCAGCACACACAGGACGTTTGTGGCTGTACGTGTGTGCCCGTCTGTGTCCATCAGCACACACAGGACATCCGTGGCTGTCCATCAGTACACATATCAGCACGTTGGTACTTGGACTTAGCACGCTGGCCCTTCCCGTGGACTGTTTGGGTGATTTTTGCCCTAGTGGGCTGTCTGTTCAGTACACACAGGACGTCTGTGGGTGTCCGCCAGCACACACAGGACGTCAGTGGCTGTCTGTGGCTGTCCGTCAGCACACACAAGACGTCCGTGGCTGTCCGTGTGTGTCTGTGTGTGTCCGTCAGCACACACAGAACGTCCGCGTCTGTCCATTGTGGGAACCAAAATTCACACCGTCGATTATAATAAATAATAATGGAGGAAAACCGAGTGTACCAGTTTTTCCTTGAAGGTCCGAATTCTCTGCGCAATCACTTTAGAACGATAAAAAGATAGGTGATCGCTCAGAGGAGTGTTATTGAATAGTATGAATACAAGATTTCTCCACAGGTGTTAGTCACAGCCTGCTCGGTTGGTAACCCGGACTGATTAATTCCGTCCGTGGCCGCTTGACTTGACGGACCAGCCGTTTTCTTACTCCTTCGGGTCTTTCCCAATTTGCTTTTCCCAGCCTAAGGATTCAGACATTGTTAGTACAACATATACATAACATAACCGAGACAATTAATCCCTAGACCTAACTATCAAACCTCACCGTGACACTGAATCAGCTGGCTGCGTGTGTGTGGACTACATAACCCAACTATCCTAGAATAAACCTGGCTCTGATATCAACTTGTAACGCCCGAATCCGGCCTCTCGACAAGACTAGACGCGTTTGCTACTTAATCAATTTCTTTGCTTGTTTGATTCATTTTAAGTCTTTCATTTACTAAGTCATGTTTGAATCGGAGGTTCTAAAACAATGGAACAGATAGCACAGCGGAATATATTGTATAAACAAATGTATTACTTAGAAACATGAGATCCAATACACAACTTCTTAATAGTTTCATAGACAATCACTAGTTCGTCCCTAGCATCATCTACCCACACGTTACACAGCCTCTCACTGACCAAGCCTTCACGGCTCCTTGGCTTGACCAGAACCATCCTTAGTTCCTGAAACCACAACCAGATAAGCATTAATCATAACCGAGAATAGGACTGGTCGATCCTACAATCCTTGGCTTGGTTCCTAGAACATTGATAAACCTCAGACAATGTATTTATAAAAAGATATGAACCTGCCTACCGAATCCTAAGCCATACAACCAACCACCCCTTGACTTAGAACTACATAGACAGTCCAGAATAGATAAACAGAACACACGAGCAGTCCGGATCATCTCGAAGACCAATCCGTCCATCCGGATTGAATCTAGGTGCGACCGGCCTAGATGAAGTCCGGCTCAATGGCCCAACGGACTTCCTTACCTGATTCGGCCTTGGGCCTGGATCCAACGGCCGAGTAAGCCTCACTCCCAATCCGGTTAGGCCAATGGCTGATCGGACCTTGCGACTCTTACCCTGGCTTAGACGGACCGTGTACTTGCCCCAACGGACAAGACATGGTCTGATCCCTAAGGAACGGACACGACCTGCCTCAATGGGCACCGCTTAGTACACGCACCCCTTCGGCCTTTGGTACCTCTTGGTCCTCGTAACCCTTGGTGCTCGTACCACTTGGCGTTCGTAACCCTTGGTTACTTACACCCTTTGGCAACTCACAACAGTTGGTACTCATGACTTTTGGCCTCTCGTGCCTCTTGGGACCTGCCCAACCGTTTAGCCCAACCTCCCAGCCTATGGTGCGATTCGAACCGACCGTCTAACCGACCAGCGTCTAGGTTAGCGGTTTTGTTATGTCCAGCCAAGTCTAGGAACGTGTCCCTTGGACTGAACCAACACAACCCTTCGTGCATAATCAGAAAGAAGAGAAAGGACCGGATAGAAACAAGAAGAGGAGAAGCGGCCGGGTCTAATGAACCATCCAGAGCCGCGGTGCGATCACAAGGACCGTCCGTTCGGTCTGATGGAGCCATAGCCCACCACGTACCTTCTGAACCGTGTCAGGGTTCTCCATGCTCTTCTCCTGCTCTCGGTCTCCCATACTTAATCGGAGGTTGCTTCACAAACGATCAGATCGCCGGAAACCTAACCACCACACAATCGGCCTTGCTTTTGCCGGAAACTCTCTCTTTCTTTCTTTCTCTCTCTCTTTGATTTCTCTGAGTATTTTACTCTGGATTGGATGAATGAAATCGACAGAGAGGACCCCATATTTATTGAAAACGAGGGGGTAAGTCTTGCCCCACGAACAGGCATGACTGGCCAGCGGATGGGCACAATCGGCCAAGGGTTACACCCTCTCGGCCGCATGCGCCCCTTCGCCAATACCGCATGGGTTTGGGTCGGACTGAGGCCCAAAGCCTTACCCAACTCTTCTGGACTTAGCCCACGGCCTTGTCCCAAGCCCCAAAAGTCCATGACCTCATGGCCGGACCTCCCATGGCCTGCCATTGACCCGGACCCGGACAATCGGACCAAAACCCAAACGGACCGTCCAGCTGAGATGAGCTGATCCCCAGCTGCCTCAGCTGAGTGAGCTAGTAGTCCAGCTAGTGGAACTGACCTTGTAGTGTCCGAGCTGCTGGGAGCTTAACCTAGCTCCGTTGAGCTGGTCGAGCTACCCGCTCCATTCGTCCAGCTACCGTCTTGCTCGGTCTAGCTGACTCTCGACTTGTGTAAGGTTAAGTCTAAGTTTCCTTACGTCCCTAACCTTCTTATCCGGCCATGGAACGTTTGCCTTGATGTCTTAAAACTGGCTAGTACGTTCCCTCGAACCATGGCCGTCCCAATGATCCTATTCAGGATCCGGGATGTTACAAGTCTCCCCCACTAGCAATGGATTCGTCCTCGAATCCGAGAAATGTGTTTCATCTAACACAAACTAGTCGAACCATTGTGGAAACTCGGCCTTCATCCTGGCCTCCGTCTCCCAAGTGGTCTCTTCTCGACCATTACAATCCCAAATGACGTTGACCATCTGGATTGTTTTCTTTCTCATTGCTTTTTCCATCCTATCTACGATCCGGACCGGCCTTGTTTCCAAAGTTAGCTTCTTACCCATATCAGATGGTATTTCTGGTATTAAGACGTCCTGATCCGTCAAGCACTTCCGGAGTTGAGAGATATGGAATACATTATGAAAGGCTTCCATCTCAGATGGTAAGTCCAACTTGTATGCCACACTACCCACTCGTTCTATGACTCTGAACGGTCCTAGGTATCTTGGATCCAGTTTCCTTCTACCAGAAATTCGCACTCTACCTTTAAAGGTAATCATTTTCAGATAGACCATATCACCCACTGCAAACTCCAGTTCTTTCCTTCGTTTGTCAGCGTAGTGCTTTTGTCTGTCCTGTGCGGCCCTCATCTTGTCCCGCACGGACTTGATCTTCTCTGTGGTTTCCTCCACGATCTCGGGGCCTATCATGCTGCATTCCCCTACTTGGGTCCAGCATAACGGTGTCCTGCATGGTCGTCCATACAAAGCTTCGTATGGCGACATGCCTATACTTGAGTGGAAGCTGTTATTGTAGGCGAACTACACATGCTCGAAGCATGTCCTCCAACGTCGGTATAGTTCTTTCCGACTGCCCATCCGTTTGGGGATGATAAGCCGTACTCATGTTCACTCTTGTTCCTAAAGCTTTTTGAAAATCTTGCCAGAAGTGAGATGTGAACCTCGAATCTCTATCCGAAACTATACTTGAGGGTACTCTGTGTAGCCTCACAATCTCGTCAATGTACTTACTCACAATCCGGTCGACTCCCATCAGTCTTTTTGATGGCCAGGAAGTGGGCGGCCTTGGTCAGTCGATCCACTTTTACCCAGGCAGCATCATTCCTATTCCTGGTCGTGGGAAAACCTGTCACGAAGTCCATCGTGATGTGATCCCACTTCCATTCCGGAATAGGTAGACTCTAAAGCAGTCCACTCAGAACTTGTTGTTCGGCCTTGACGAGTTGACAAGTAGGACATTTGGCCACCCATTCGGCCACATCAACCTTCATCCGTATCAAATGAAAGTACTGTCTGAGATTATGATACATTTTTGTCACTCCAGGATGGATCGAGAATCTAGACTTATGAGCTTCTCTAAGGATCTCGTCCTTCAAACTCCTATCATTGGGTACGCTGATACGCCCATGAACTAAGATCGTACCGTCCTTGGCGATTTGATACTCAGTCAGGTCTTCCGAGCAACCGTCTTCAGGTTCTCGTCCTGATCTTGGGCCGCTCGGATCCGGGTAAGCAGGTCGGCTCTATTCACCGCCTCTAAACCCCGTGGTCTATCCATCCCGTTCAAAGCATTTAAACGGATGAAATGTCCTGCCTCATCCTGCTCGTCCGTCCCGCTACCGGCCGCAACATCTTCTCGTTTCCGGCTCAAGGCATCAGCCACAAGGTTGGCCTTGCCCGGATAGTAAGTGATCTCTAGGTCGTAGTCGGCCACGAACTCCATCCACCTTCTCTGCCTTAAGTTCAACTCAGGCTGGGTGAATATATACTTCAGACTTTTATGGTCCGTAAGTATCTGGACTTTGGCCCCATATAAATATGATCGCCAAATCTTTAAGGCGAATACTACCACAGCAATTTCCAGGTCATGGGTGGGGTAGTTTCCCTCATGTTTGTTCAGCTGCCTTGACGCGTAAGCAATGACCTTCCCATGTTGGGTCAACACGCAACCGAGTCCAGTGATGGTCGCATCCGTGTAGACCACATAAGGTTGGTCTGCCTCCGGAAAAACCAGGACGGGTGCGCTAGTTAGCATATTCTTAAGTGCGGAGAAATATCTCGTACACTCGTTAGACCATGTGAACTTAACGTCCTTCCCAGTCAACCGTGTCATCGGCTGAGCCAAGCTTGTGAATCCCTTCACAAACTTTCTATAGTAACCTGCCAGCCCTAGGAAGCTTCTAACTTCTGTGGCACTGCGTGGTCGCGGCCAATCTTTGATTGCCCTGATCTTCTCTGGATCCCCTGAGACGCCCTGGTCAGAGACAATATGGCCGAGGAACCCAATACTCTTTTGCCAAAAACTGCACTTGCTGAGTTTAGCAAAGAGTTTGTGTTCTCGTAATCGTTCCAGCACGGCTCTCAAATGTTTCCGATGAGATTCCTCGTCCTTGGAGTAAATCAGGATATCATCAATGAAGATGATCACTGATTGATCCAAGAAGTCTCGGAACACGCTGTTCATCATTTTCATGAATGCAGCAGGTGCATTGGTCAGACCGAACAGCATCACTAATAACTCGTAATGGCCGTACCTGGTCCTAACTGCTGTCTTCCTAATGTCGTTTGGCTCTATAGGAATCTGATGATTTCCCGAGGCCAAATCGATTTTAGAAAACCACTTAGCTCCTTTCAGCTGATCCAACAGCTCGTTTATCCTGGGTAACAGGTACTTGTTCTTCACAGTTACCCTGTTCAACCCTCGATAGTCGATGCACAGATGCATGCTACCATCCTTCTTTTTCACAAAGAGCACTGGTGCACCCCAAGGGGAGCTACTTGGCCGTATGAACCCCTTGTCTAGCAATTCTTCCAATTGCTTCTTTAGCTCGGCCATCTCGGCCGGAGGCATTCGATACGGACTCTTGGACAGCGGAGCTGTCCATGGTTCCAGTTCAATCAGAAAGGGATCGGACCTATCAGGGGGGACACCCTGTAGCGCCTGAAACACATCCTGGAACTCGGACTCCAACGAATCCTCGCGTGGGTCTAACAGAAAACCAGAACGGTCATGCTCTGTAGTTGTAATTGTAGCCAAGAATGACTGACAACCCTGCTCCAGCATCCGAATCTCTCGAACTGCTGAAACCACTACTTTCTCTTGAACCTGACACAGACCTTGGTACTCTACCGGGTGAAGTCCATTCTCCAATTTCACACGACCCTTATGGCAATCAAGAGTGGCTCGGTACTTTTCCAACCAATCCATACCTAAGATCACTTCTTGATTCTTTAGGTGGACACAGACCAGATTCACAGGGAAGACCTTTCCCTAGATCTGTACTGGGATTTTCGACATGAGACCTAGTGAGTTCATGGCTTGCCCACCGGCCGCCCTCACTATCCCAAAATTATCACCAGCATCCAGACAAAACAGACCCTTTCCGACCAGTCCCGGACTAACAAAACTATGTGTAGCCCCTGTGTCGTAAAGCACGTGGGTTTTTACCCCACCGACCATGAGGGTTCCTATCAGAGACCCCCATCAGAATCCTGTAGACCACATTCTAGGTTATAAACCAAGCATTACTACTGGAATGTAAAAAGATAAATTTAGAAATTACCAGAGATCAAATCAAAGGATCCAGAAGCTCCGTCTTCTCGTGACAGTTCATACACCCGCGGTGTTGTGGTTGGTTTGCCTTGGGACGCCTTTCCTGAATCTCCACGGCCCTTCCCGTGACTTCCTTGCAGCTTGGGACACTCCGATTGGAAATGTCCTTGCTGGCCACAATGGAAACAGGTCATCTGGCCGCTTCTACCAGACTGGTTCACTCGAGGACAGTTCTGAACCCCATGGTCCATGCTGCCACAACGAACACAAGCCCCCTTGGCATTCCAGCACTCACCGGGATGGTTCCGTCCACATTTGGAACACGCAGGTCGGCCACCAGAGGTCTTACCTCCGTCCACCTGGTCCCATTTTCTATTTTTATCATTAGTCTTGCCCAGTGGGTCAGACTGTGGCTTAGCCTTAAGCTTAGCTTCTCAGCCAAGTTAGACTCCAACAAAGCCACCCGTTCCACCAGTTCTCCGACGGTGTTGAAAGTGCGGATCGAGCAGTGGGTCTTCAGTTCCGGCCTTAAGCCTCGGATGAACCTACGGACCTGGACTGCTTCGTCCTCCAGCTCTCTTCAAAAAACCGTCTGAGTCGGTTGAACTCTTCTTCGTACTCCCGTACGGTCCTGCAGCCTTGGACCAGATCTAGAAACTTAGCTTCCAGACGATCCCAAGCCTCAGCAGGAAAGTATTTGCGGGTGAACTCAATTTCAAAGTCTGCAAAACTTGTGAGACCTCCGTAGGTACGCTTGTCCACTGCAAGCCACCAATTATGCGTGTCCCCTTCCAGTAAGTGAACCGCAATGTCTCGCCTGTAATCATCTGGACAGCGACTTTATTCAAAGTTTCGGACTAGCCTACTCCTCCACTCATCTGCCACAACCGGGTCGGTGCTACCTGAGAATTGCTTCGTACCCAATCTGGATAGATGTTGAAGCAAACTCAGATAGTCCACCTTCTTTACAGACCCTTCCGGTGGATCGATCTCGATCACCTCAACCGCGTCCACAGTTGGACCCGTAGCAATAGGTGTAGCCGTAGCTACAGGTGTAGCTTGACCAACTGATGAATTCACTATTGGAGTGAACAGCTGAGTCATAGCCGCCACTTGATTACCCATTACTTTCATGGCCTCTAACAAGTCCTCCCGGAACAGTACTGCAGCCACGTTGGCCGTTCCCTCGGCCCTTTGCTCATGCTGGTCACCATCCCGGTTAGCGTTCGAAGATTCCACTTCCTCGTCGCTCTCCTGGTGTTGCTGACCTTCTTGTTGCGTTCCCGTAAGATTGGCCTGGTCAGTCGGTAAGACACCACAGGTGTTAGTCACAGCCTGCTCGGTTGGTAACCAGGACAGATTAATTCCGTCTGCTGCCGCTTGACATGATAGACCAGCCGTTTTCTTACTCCTTCGGGTCTTTCCTGATTTGCTTTTCCCAGCCTAAGGATTCAGACATTGTTAGTACAACATATACATAACATAACCGAGACAATTAATCCCTAGACCTAACTATCAAACCTCACCGTGACACTGAATCAGCTGGCTGCGTGTGTGTGGACTACATAACCCAACTATCCTAGAATCAACCTGGCTCTGATACCAACTTGTAACGCCCGAATCCGGCCTCTCGACAAGACTAGACTCGTTTGCTACTTAATCAATTTCTTTGCTTGTTTGATTCATTTTAAGTCTTTCATTTACTAAGTCATGTTTGAATCGGAGGTTCTAAAACAATGGAACAGATAGCACAGCGGAATATAATGTATAAACAAATGTATTACTTAGAAACATGAGATCCAATACACAATTTCTTAACAGTTTCATAGACAATCACTAGTTCGTTACACAGCCTCTCACTGACCGAGCCTTCACGGCTCCTTGGCTTGACCAGAACCATCCTTAGTTCCTGAAACCACAACCAGATAAGCATTAATCGTAACCGAGAATAGGACTGGTCGATCCTTCAATGCTTGGCTTGGTTCCTTGAACATTGATAAACCTCAGACAATATATTTATAAAAAGATATGAACCTACCTACCGAATCCTAAGTCATACAACCTACCACCCCTTGACTTAGAACTAGATAGACAGTCCAGAATAGATAAACAGAACACACGAACAGTCCGGATCGTCCCGAAGACCAATCCGTCCATCCTGATAGAATCTAGGTGCAACCGGCCTAGATGAAGGCCGGCACAATGGCCCAACGGACTTCCTTACCTGATCCGGCCTTGGGCCTGGATAACGGCCGAGTAAGCCTCACGCCCAATCCGGTTAGGCCAATGGCCGATAGGACCTTGTGACTCTTACCCTGGCTTAGACGGACCGTGTACTTGCCCCAACAGACAAGACATGGTCTGATCCCTAAGGAACGGACACGACCTGCCTCAACCGGCACCGCTTGGTACACGCACTCCTTCGGCCTTTGGTACCTCGTGGTCCTCGTAACCCTTGGTGCTCGTACCACTTGGCGTTCGTAACCCTTGGTTACTTACACCCTTTGGCAACTCACAACCGTTGGTACTCATGACCTTTGGCCTCTTGTGCCGCCTGGGACATGCCCAACCATTTAGCCCAACCCGCCAGCCTATGGTGCAATTCGAACCGACCGTCTAACCAACCAGCGTCTAGGTTAGCGGTTTGGTTATGTCCGGCTAAGTCTAGGAACGTGTCCCTTGGACTGAACCAACACAACCCTTCGTGCATAATCAGAAAGAAGAGAAAGGACCGGATAGAAACAAGAAGAGGAGAAGCGGCCGGGTCTAATGAACCGTCCAGAGCCGCGGTGCGATCACAAGGACCGTCCGTTCGGTCTGATGGAGCCATAGTCCCACCACGTACCTTCTGAACCATGTCAGGGTTCTCCATGCTCTTCTCCTGCTCTCGGTCTCCCATACTTGATCGGAGGTTGCTTCACAAACGATCAGATCGCCGGAAACCTAACCACCACACAATCGGCCTTGCTTTGGCCGGAAACTCTCTCTTTCTTTCTTTCTCTCTCTCTACAATTTCTCTGAGTATTTTACTCTGGATTGGATGAATGAAATCGACAGAGAGGACCCCATATTTATAGAAGACGAGGGGGTAAGTCTTGCCCCACGAACAGGCATGACTGGCCAGCGGATGGGCACAATCGGCCAAGGGTTACACCCTCTCGGCAGCATGCGCCCCTTCGCCAATACCGCATGGGTTTGGGTTGGACAGAGGCCCAAAGCCTTACCCAACTCTTCTGAACTTAGCCCATGGCCTTGTCCCAAGCCCCAACAGTCCATGACCTCATGGCCGGACCTCCCATGGCCTGCCATCAGCCCGGACCCGGACCATCGGACCGAAACCCGAACGGACCGTCCAGCTGAGATGAGATGATCCCCAGCTGCCTCAGCCGAGTAGTCCAGCTAGTGGAGCTGACCTTGTAGTGTCCGAGCTGCAGGGAGCTTAACCTAGCTCCGTTTAGCTGGTCGAGCTACCTGCTCCATTCGTCCAGCTACCGTCTTGCTCGGTATAGCTGACTCTCGACTTGTGTAAGGTTAAGTCTAAGTTTCCTTACGTCCCTAACCTTCTTATCCGGCCATGGAACGTTTGCCTTGATGTCTTAAGACTGGCTAGAACGTTCCCTCGAACCATGGCCGTCCCAATGATCCTATTCAGGATCCGGGATGTTACAAGAAGTAAATGGTCCCGAAGGTCGGATATCACAGCTATGCAAGATACGGGAGTCGAAGTAAGTCGGACAGGCCAGGATCAGATCAAGCTCTTTGGGCGAGCCGACTCGCGTGACGGCTGAACTCATTGGCGAGCACTACCACATGACGGTTCAGCTCGCCGGCGAGCTGACCGGTGCGATGGTTGAGCTGACCGGCGCGATGGTTGAGCTAGCCGGTGAGCTGACCGGCGTGATGGTTCAGCTCGCCGGCGAGTGGCTTTTGTGCGGGATTCGCTCGTTCGTTCACTTCAGATCTTTCTTTCAGTGAATGTTTTGCGAAAAATCCATGAATAAGAAATAATCACAGCCGTTGATTTCGAAATAACCATTTTTGACCCCAACATCCATCAGTACACATATCAGCACGCTGGTCCTTGGACTCAGCATGCTGGCCCTTCCCGTGAACTGTTCGGGTGATTTTGGCAAACGTGGCCTGTCTGTTCAGCACACACAGGACGTCCAATGCTGTATGTGTGTGTCCGTGTGTGTCCGTCAGTACACACAGGACGTCCGTGGCTGTCCATCAGTACACATATCAGAATGGTTGTCCTTGGGCTCAGCACGCTGACCCTTCCCGTGGAATGTTCGGGTGATTTTGGCCCACGTGGGCTGTCTGTTCAGTACACACAGGACGTCCGTGGGTGTCTGCCAGCACACACATGACGTCCGTGGCTGTCCGTCAGCACACACAGGACGTCCGTGGCTGTCTGTGTGTGTCCGTCAGCACACACAGGACGTCCGAGGCTGTCCATCAGTACACATATCAGCACGCTGGCCCTTCCCGTGAACTGTTTGGGTGATTTTGGCCCACGGGGGCTGTCTGCAGTACACACATGACGTCTGTGGGTGTCCGCCAGCACACATAGGACGTTCGTGGCTGTCTGTGTGTGTCCATCTGTGTCCGTCAGCACACACATGACGTCCGTGGCCGTCCATCAGTACACATAGCAGCACGTTGGTCCTTGGACTCAGCGTGCTGCCCCTTCCCGTGGACTGTTCGGGTTATTTTGGCCTACGTGGGCTGTCTGTTCAGCACACACAGGACGTCCGTGTGTGTCCGTCAGCACACACAGGACGTTCGTGGCTATCCGGCAGCACACACAGAACGTCTGTGGCTGTCCATCAGTACACATATCAGCACGCTGGTCCTTCCCTTGGCTGATTTTGGACAACCATAGACTGTCCGTGGACTGCCGATCAGTACATATATCAGCATGCTGACAACACATATCAGCATGCTCGTCCTTCCCATGGACTGTTCGTGTACTGATTTTGGACAACTGATGCACCAGGTCAGTACACATATCAGCATGCTGGCCCTTTCCGTGAACTGTTCGTGTACTGATCTGGACATGAGCTCGAGTTTTGATGGACTGGACTGTCCAAGTCAGTCTGATTGATGCTAGCCCGAGTTCTAATGAACTGATGGTCCAAGTGTACTTATGCTGGCTAGACTTTTCATAATCCCACCAAGTGTTAACATTTTTCCCTAGGTTTTTATTGTGGTATGATCGAGGCCAAGCGACTGAACGGGAAGCGTACTGAAGGGATGAATGAAAACTTTTTTGGGTTTTAATGCTCCCATTAGGATGCTTTAGGCCAAGACTTGTGCACATGCGGGCTGCATTTCATCGGCCAATCTGAAATATTAGGGCGAGAGTGAATTTCACCAAGTAAAAATCTCGAACCTTCGACGACGTCTTATTTTATACTTGAAATTTTTTTGGGTTTTTTTGTTTTTAACGCTTTGGGGCGGAAATTGTGATTGGAAAGGGGGAGGGCCGAATCTTAGTGACAAAGGGCTGAATCTCAGTGGATCATGGCAGAAAGGCCACTCTGCCATTTACAATACCCCGTCGCGTATTTAAGTCGTCTGCAAAGGATTCTACCCGCCGCTCGGTGGTAATTATAATTCAAGGCGGTCCGAACTGTGCTTCCGCCGAACAGACTTAGCCAACGACATGTGCCTTTGGGAGCAGAAGCTCCTATTGAGGGTCGGTAATCGGGCGGCGGGTGCATGCGTTGCTTCTAGCCAAGATTCTGACTTAGAGGCGTTCATTCATAATCCAGCGCACGGTAGCTTCGCGCCACTGGTTTTTCAACCAAGCGCGATGACCAATTGTACGAATCAACGGTTCCTCTCGTACTAGGTTGAATTACTATTGTGATGCGGGCATCAGTGGGGTAAAACTAACCTGTCTCACGATGGTCTAAACCCAGCTCACGTTCCCTATTGGTGGGTTAACAATATAACACTTGGTGAATTTTGCTTCACAATGATAGGAAGAGCCGACACCAAAGGTCTAAAGGATCGATAGGCCACGCTTTCACTGTTCGTATTCGTACTGAAAATCAGAATCAAACGAGCTTTTACCCTTTTGTTCCACACGAGATTTCTGTTCTCGTTAAGCTCATCTTAGGACACCTGCGTTATCTTTTAACAGATGTGCTGCCCCAGCCAAACTCCCCACCTGACAATGTCCTCCGCCCGGAGTGGTATTTCACTTGCGCGGGAGCTCCCACTTATTCTACACCTCTCAAGTCATTTCACAAAGTCGGACTAGAGTCAAGCTCAACAGGGTCTTCTTTCCCCGCTGATTTTACCAAGCCCATTTCCTTGGCTGTGGTTTCGCTGGATAGTAGACAGTGACAGTGGGAATCTCGTTAATCCATTCATGCGTGTCACTAAGTAGATGA
>NW_022610395.1:0-45000 GCF_000309985.2 Brassica rapa | reverse complement strand
GTTCGATCTGCACCTCCAGCACCGTCGGAGAGCTGGTTGAACGTGTAGCTCTTTTGGAGTCTAACTTGGCCGAGGAAGCCAAGCTTAAGACAAAGTCGCAGTCTGTTCCAACGGGTAAGACTAACGACCGAAAAAGGAAGTGGGACCAGGTTGACGGAGGCAAGGCCTCTAGTGGACGACCTGAATGTCCCAAGTGTGGTAAGAACCATCCAGGTGAATGCTGGAAAGCCATGGGAGCTTGTGTGAGATGTGGCAGCTTGGATCATTCCATCCGAGATTGCACTCGACCAAGCCGGACTCAGGGCCAATCCACTGGCAGCGGCTCTCGGACTTCTTTCCATTGCGGCCAAAGCGAACATTTCCAAAGTGAATGTCCTAAGCGGCAAGGAGGACAAGGGAAGGGTCGTGGAGACACGGGAAAGTCGACCTAGAGCAGGCCGACCACAACACCAAGGGTGTATGAGCTGTCCCGAGACGACGGTGCTTCTGGATCGTTTGATTCGATCTCTGGTAATTTCTGAATTTATCTGTTTACATTCAATAGAATGCATGGTCTGGAACCTAGAGTGGCTAGGATTCTGATGTGGGTCTCTTATAGGGACCCTCACTATTGGTGGTGTTGAAACCGACGTGCTTTTCGACACAGGGGCTACACATAGTTTTGTGAGTCCGGAACTGGTCGGAAAGGGTCTGTTTTGCCTCTGTTCTGGGGATAATTCGAGACTAGTGAGGGCGGCCGGCGGGCAAATCATGCACTCATTAGGGCTCATGACTAATATCCCGGTAATGATCCAGGAGAAAAATCTGCCTGTAGATCTGATTGTGTTGCGCCTACAGAATCACGATGTGATCCTAGGCATGGATTGGTTGGGAAAGTATCGGGCCACTCTCGACTGCCACAGAGGATGTGTACGGTTGGAGACTGGACCTCACCCGATCCAGTACCAAAGTCTGAATATGAGTCCGGCTCTGGATAGAGTAGTGGTGTCAGCAATCCGAGCAGAACGGATGCTTAGACGGGGTTGTGAAGCATATTTGACCACAATTACCACTATGGAGCACGGCAGGTCTGATGATCAGAAAGATCTAACTGAGGACCCGTCGGTGTCTGAGTTCCCAGATGTGTTCCGTTCACTACAGGGTGTCCCCCCTGATACGTCGGATCCATTTACGATTGAACTAGAACCAGGGACAGCTCCGCTGTCCAAGAGTCCGTACCGAATGGCTCCGGCCGAGATGGCCGAGCTAAAGAAGCAATTAGAAGAATTGCTGGACAAGGGGTTCATACGTCCAAGTAGCTCTCCTTGGGGTGCACCAGTCCTCTTTGTGAAAAAGAAGGATGGTAGCATGCATCTGTGTATTGACTATCGAGGGTTGAACAGGGTTACTGTGAAGAACAAGTACCCGTTGCCCAGAATAGATGAGTTATTGGATCAACTCAAAGGAGCCAAGTGGTTTTCTAAAATTGATTTGGCCTCAGGGTATCATCAGATCCCTATAGAGCCAAATGATATTAGAAAGACAGCATTCCGGACCAGGTACGGCCACTACGAGTTTGTGGTTATGACATTCGGTCTGACCAATGCGCCTGCTGCATTCATGAAAATGATGAACAGCGTGTTCCGAGACTTCCTGGACGAATAAGTGATCATCTTCATTGATGATATCCTGATTTACTCCAAGGATGAGGAATCTCATCGGAAACACCTGAGAGCCGTGCTGGAACGATTACGGGAACACAAGCTCTATGCAAAACTCAGTAAATGCAGTTTTTGGCAGAAGAGCATTGGGTTTCTCGGCCACATTGTGTCCGGTGAGGGCGTCTCGGTGGATCCAGAGAAGATCAGGGCAATCAAGGATTGGCCTCGACCACGCAGTGCCACGGAAGTCAGGAGCTTCCTAGGGCTGGCAGGTTATTATAGAAAGTTTGTGAAAGGATTCGCAAGCTTGGCTCAGCCTATGACACGGTTAACCGGGAAGGACGTTAAGTTCACATGGTCTGAGGAGTGTGGGAATTGTTTTTCCGCGCTTAAGGACATGCTGACTAGCGCACCCATTCTGGTTCTTCCAGAGGCCAACCAACCCTATGTGGTTTATACGGACGCGTCCATAACAGGACTAGGTTGCGTATTAACCCAGCATGGGAAGGTCATCGCCTATGCGTCAAGGCAGTTGAGAAAACATGAGGGAAACTACCCCACCCATGACCTTGAAATGGCTGCGGTAGTGTTCGCTTTAAAGATTTGGCGATCATACTTGTATGGTGCCAAGGTTCAGATACTTACGGACCATAAGAGTCTTAAGTATATATTCACCCAGCCTGAGTTAAACTTAAGGCAGAGAAGGTGGATGGAGTTTGTAGCTGATTACGATCTGGATATCACCTATCATCCGGGAAAGGCAAATCTGGTCGCAGATGCCTTGAGCCGGAGAAGGGCCGACGTATCAGCCGAACGAGAAGCGGACGACCTGGACGGTACGGTTCGTGCCCTACGGTTGAACGCATCGACCAAAGAGTCTGAACCACTCGGATTAGAGGCGGTCAATCAGGCCGACCTGCTTACCCGAATTCGGTTGGCTCAAGGTCAGGACGAGAACCTAAACAAGGTTGCTCAGAATGATAGGACGGAGTACCAAACTGCAAAGGATGGTACCATCCTAGTAAACGGTCGGATCAGTGTTCCTAATGATAGGAGTCTAAAGGAAGAGATTATGAGGGAGGCTCATAAATCCAGATTCTCGGTTCATCCTGGTGCGACCAAGATGTACCAGAACCTTAAGAAGTTCTATCATTGGATCCGTATGAAGGCCGATGTCGCGGAATGGGTGGCCAAGTGTTCCACTTGCCAACTCATCAAAGCAGAACATCAAGTGCCTAGTGGGTTATTACAAAGCTTGCCTATTCCAGAATGGAAATGGGATCACATCACAATGGACTTTGTGACTGGGTTCCCTACCACGAGGAATAAGAAAGATGCGGTTTGGGTTGTGGTTGATCGCCTAACCAAATCAGCACACTTCCTGGCTATCAAAAAGTCGGATGGGGTAGATCAGATTGTACATAAGTACATTGATGAGATCGTCCGACTACATGGTGTGCCGGCAAGCATAGTTTCAGATAGGGATTCAAGGTTCACATCTTACTTCTGGAAGGCTTTCCAAAAAGCTTTAGGAACAAGAGTGAACATGAGTACAGCCTATCACCCACAGACGGATGGACAGTCTGAACGTACGATCCAGACATTGGAAGATATGTTGCGAGCATGTGTTCTAGACTGGGGTGATTCCTGGGAGAAACATCTACCTCTGGTAGAATTTGCTTACAACAATAGCTTCCATAGTAGTATTGGCATGTCGCCATACGAAGCTCTGTATGGGCGTCCATGCAGGACACCCTTATGCTGGACCCAAGTTGGGGAACGCAGCATGATTGGTCCGGAGATTGTCGAAGAGACAACCGAAAAGATCAAGTTCTTGAGGGACAAGATGAGACAGGCACAAGATCGCCAAAAGAACTATGCAGATCGAAGAAGGAAAGATCTCGAGTTCCAAGTAGGTGACTTGGTGTATCTCAAAATGATTACCTTCAAAGGACGAGTCCGGATCTCCGGAAGACGGAAGTTAGATCCAAGATACTTGGGGCCATTCAAGGTCATTGAAAGAGTTGGGATGGTGGCCTATAAGTTGGACTTGCCGGCCAAGATGGACGCATTCCATAATGTGTTCCACGTCTCCCAACTTCGGAAATTTTTGACGGACCAAGACATCGCTCTTCCTGCCATTCCAGACGATCTTGGTAAGAACCTAACCTTGGAAACGAGGCCAGTTCGAATCATAGATATTTTCCCAAAAAGCAACAAGAAGACGGTCCAGATGGTCAAGGTCGTCTGGGACTGTAATGGTCAGGATATAATCACTTGGGAAACCGAAGCTAGAATGAAAGCAGAGTACCCAGAGTGGTTGGATCAGTTTGTTTCCGAGGAAGCATTCGATTCGGATTCGAGGACGAATCCATCCCAAGGGGGGGAGACTTGTCACGCCCCCAATCCTGAGTAGGATTGTTGGGACGGCCATGGTTCGAGGAAACGTGCAAGCCAGTCTTAGGACATCAAGGCAAGCGTTCCATGGTCGAGAAAGAAGGTTAAGGACATAAGGAAACTTAGACTTAACCTTATACAAGCTAAAAGACAGCTAGGACGAGTAAGACGGTAGCTGGACGAAGTGGACGAGTAGCTCGGCCAGCTCAATGAAGCTAGGTTCAGTTCACTCCAGCTCAGTCCCTACTAAGTCAGCTCCACTAGCTGGACTACTAGCTCACTCAGCTGAGGCAGCTGAGAGTCAGCTCATCTCAGCTAGACGGACTGTCCAGGCTTTAGGCCGATGGTCTGGGTCCGGGTCAGTGGCGGGCTGTGAGGTCCGGCCATGAGGCCATGGGCTGTTGGGTCTTAGGACAAGGCCGTGGGCTAAGTCCAGGAGGCTTGGGGCGTGGGTTGGCTTGTGGCCAACCCCAAACCCAATCAGAAAGGGCGAAGGGATGCAAGTGGCCGAAAGGGGATATTCGCCTTGCCGTCTCTATAAATATGGGGGTCTCTGGTCGATTTCATTATCCAATTCCAGAGTAAAATACTCAGAGAAAACCGTAGAGAGAAAGAAAGAGAGAAAGAGAGAGTTCCGGCCAAGAGAAAGGCCGATTGTGGTGGTGTTGTGTTCCGGCGACTCTGATCGTTTGAGAACTAACTCCGGTCAAGAATGGAAGATCAAGACAAGGAGAAGAACATGGAGAACCCAGATGTGGTTCACAAGGTATGTGATGGGCCGTGGCTCCATCAGACCGAACGGACGGTCAATGCGACCGCACCGCAGCTCTGCTCGGTTCCTAAGTCCCATCCGGCTCTCCTTATCCGTTTCAGTTCGTTTCTCTTCTCTTCTCTCTGGTTAAACACGAAAGGTTGTGTTGGTTGAGTCCAAGGGACACGTCCCTAGGCTTTGGCCGAACATAATCAAACCGCTAGCCTAGACACGGGTCGGTTAGTGGGATGATCCGATCGCACCAAGACTGGGCGGTTAGGACGAACGGTTGGGAATGACCCAAAGGGCACGAGTTGTCAAGAGTCACGAGTGTCCAAGAGGCACGAATGGCCAAAGGGTACATGTTCCAAACGGTGTCTTTCGGGACAGGTTAGGACCAATCCTTATGGATCAGCCTATGGCTTGTCTTGTCAAGACAAGGTCACGGTTTGTCTAAGCCAAGGTGGAGTCGCAAGGTCTGACCGGTTGCTAAGCCTTCCGGATTAGGCTTGAGGCTTACTCGGCCGATTGGATCCAGGCCTAAGGCCGGATCAGGTAAGGGAGTCCGTTGGGCCATCGAGCCGGACTCCATTGGCCGGTCGCACCTAGATTCTATCCGGTTAGACGGATTGGTCTTTGGGGACGATTCGGATCTGTTCGTGTGTTCTGTTTATCTATTCTGGACTATCTATCTGATTCTAAGTCAAGGGGTGGTTGGTTGAATGACTTAGGATACGGTAGGTAGGTTCATACGTTTTATGATTATGTTGACTGAGGTTTATCTAAGTTCTAGGAACCAAGCCAAGCATTGTAGAATCAATCCGTTCTATTCTCGGTTATGATTAATGCTTATCTGGTTGTGGTTTCAGGAACTAAGGATGGTTCTGGTCAAGCCAAGGAGCCGTGAAGGCTCGGTCAGTGAGAGGCTGTGTAACGTGTGGTTAGATGATACTAGGGATGAACTAGTGATTGTCTATGAGACTGTTAAGAAGTTGTGTATTGAATCTCATGTTTCTAAGTAATACAAAGTTTATACATTGTTATTCCGCTGTGCAATCTGTTCCTTTGTTTATGAACCTCATATTCGAATATGACTTAGCAAATAAAAGACATAAATGGATCAAACGAGCAAAGAAATTAATAAGTAAGCATTCGTATCCAGTTGGGTCAAGAGACCAGGAACGGGTCTTACAGGCTTAATCTTTGAGACAAGCATATGACTACTGGCACGATCAACCAGGTAGCATTCATAAATCAGGGCAAGACCACGTCATATTCCCGCAAACACATGGAAAGTGGTAACAGACGCAGACTTGACCGTCATCTTTTGTCCGGAGGCAAACGTGCTTAGCGGGACAGAATTTTTTCGAGTCACCACCATAATATTTCTGTAACCGAGATCTCGGCAAACAGCTTATTCACCTTTGCGAACAATGCATAAAATATGCAAAGACGCAAGGATCACAAGGGCCGGCTTATGTGTTCACGACTTCCCCACTAAAAGAGATGACGCAAACAACATTTTAAGCAAAGCTTAACAATTCCTTCCAGATAGGTACGCAACACAGGCCCCAGATCAGTTCAACAAGCATAAAACTATGCTAGTGAAGAAACTGAGGAGGATAGTTGGTCTATAGTTGGGTGCGCGAGATCAGAGCCTACAAACACTAGCTATCCAATCATCACTCATACGCCGAATGTTCATTTTCCCTGCTAACATCAATCTTTCCAACCACTCTTGAGATGTAATCAAAAGAGCAACTGGAAGACGGATGAAACCAGGCCAATACCACACAAGCGCGAAAATTTGAAGTTAGGGGCAAAACGGTCCGCCTGAAAAGTTACCGGAAAATTCACCGGAGACAATCCGGCCGACGACCTCAACCCAGCCATCAATAGTGTTGGACCGAGCAGTCGAACACTACATACCCCTTCGGGTACTGAGGATAGGCTCAGAAGAGTGCTTACCCCTTATATAGACAAAACACTTTTTTCAGTCTGTCACCAATAGATATTGGTTGTGTTCCGGAAGTATTTTAAATGTAAAAAATAAAATACTTCGAATTTGAATCTGATTTTTTGCATGCTTCATATGAATGGTTAAAACTATTTTCTGGTAAATTGTCATGATATCTTTTGCTTCTAACCATGTCTTTTGCATGCTACAAAGTTCGGGGGTTTTGTGGTCTAAACGGATGTCTACAGCAACTTTTGATCAACACTTGACATCCTAAAAATATTAATTTTTGAATTTTTGGCTTCTCGGGTGATTTTGGCTGTCCGTGGGTGATTTTGGCCCACGTGGGCTGTCTGTTCAGTACACACAGGATGTCCGTATGTGTCCATCAGCACACACAGGACGTCTGTGGCTGTCCGTGTGTGTCCATGTGTGTCCGTCTGTGTCCGTCAGCACACACAGGACATCCGTGGCTGTCCATCAGTACACATATCAGCACGTTGGTCCTTAGACTCAGCACGTTGGCCCTTCCCGTGGACTGTTTGGGTGATTTTGGCCCAGGTGGGCTGTCTGTTCAGTACACACAAGACGTCTGTGGGTGTCCGTCTGCACACAAAAGACGTCCGTGGCAGTCCATGTTTGTCAGCTCACACAAGACGTCCGTGGCTGTCCGTCAGCACACGCAGGATGTCTGTGTGTGTTCGTTAGCACACACAGGACGTCCATGTGTGTCCGTCAGCACATACAGGACGTCCGTGGCTATCCATCAGGTATCAGCACGCTGGTCCTTGGACTCAGCATGCTGGCCCTTCCCGTGGACTGTTTGGGTGATTTTGGCCCACGTGGGCTGTCTGTTCAGTACACACAGGACGTCCATGGGTGTCCGCCAGCACACACAGGACGTCCGTGGCTGTCTGTGGCTGTCCGTCAGTACACACAGGACGTCCGTGGCTGTCTGTGTGTGTCCGTGTGTGTCCGTCAGCACACACAGGACGTCCGTGGCTGTCCATCAGTACACATATCAGCACGATGGTCCTTGGACTCAGCACGCTGGCCATTCCCGTGGACTGTTTGGGTGATTTTGGCCCCTGTGGGCCGTCTGTTCAGTACACACAGGACGTCCATGGGTATCCGTCAGCACACACATGACGTCCGTGTGTGTCCGTCAGCACACACAGGACGTCTGTGGCTCTCCGTGTGTGTCCGTCAGCACACACAGGACGTCCGTGGCTGTCCATTAGTACACATATCAGCAAGTTGGTCCTTGGAGTCAGCACGCTGACCCTTCCCGTGGACTGTTCGGGTGATTTTTGCCCACGTGGGCTGTCTGTTCAGTACGCACAGGACGTCTGTGGGTGTCCGCCAGCACACACAGGACGTCTATGGCTGTTAGTGTGTGTCCATGTGTGTCCGTCTGTGTCCGTCAGTACACACATGACGTCTGTGGCTGTCCATCAGTACACATATCAGAACGTTGGTCCTCGGACTCAGCACACACAGGACGTCCGTGGGTGTTCGCCAGCACACACAGGACTTCTGTGGCTGTCTGTGGCTGTCCATTAGCACACACAAGACATCCGTGGCTGTACGTGTGTTTCTGTGTTTGTCCGTCAGCACACACAAGACGTCCGTGGCTGTCCATCAGTACACATATCAGCACGATGGTCCTTGGACTCAGCACGCTGGCCCTTCCCGTGGACTGCTCGGGTGATTTTGGCCCATGTGGGCTGTCTGTTCTGTACACACAAGACGTCTGTGGGTGTCCGTCAGCACACACAGGACTTTCGTGTGTGTCCGTCAGCACACACAGGACGTCCGTGTGTGTCCGTATGTGTCTGTGTGTGTCCATCAGCACACACAGGACGTCCGTGGCTGTCCATTAGTACACATATCAGCACGATGGTCCTTGGACTCAGCACGCTGGCCCTTCCCGTGGACTGTTCGGGTGATTTTGACCCACGTGGGCTGTCTGTTCAGTACACATAGAACGTCTGTGGGTATCCGTCAGCACACACAGGACGTTCGTGTTTGTCCGTCAGCACACACATGACGTCCGTGGCTGTCCATCAGTAAACATATCAGCACGTTGGTCCTTGGACTCAGCACGCTGACCCTTCCTGTAACACCCCCGAACCGTCCTAGGCATAGGTCGACTCACCGGCCAACAATCAAACAAGAACATGACTGACGGACGACCCAAACCAAGGGTTGGAGATGAAAGGCCAACTGGCCAGCCAACAATCAAACAAGAACATGACTAACCGACCAACCCAACACCATGGTCCGGAAGCGCTACATGACGGGCTAGGGATAATCCGGTCAGAGTCATAAAATTTACTCTACGACCTAGACAAGTTCGTCCACTAACCCGTCCCGCTGATTTAAGGCTGAAGGCTTTACAACCCTTGCCCAAACGTTTTGTTGGTTCGGACTAAACCAATATCATTTGGACCCGTTAATTTTTAAATTCAATTCGATGTTTCAAGAACATTTAAATATTTTAGGGATCCCAAATCCAAATAAAACGCAACGGAAAACATGAAATGTTTTAAGAATAAAACCGTAGCCAAATGCACTGCAAATCTACTCTGGTGGCCTATGCGTCCAATCCTCTACAAACTGGTCTCCTGCAAAAAGGACAACGAGAGTTGGGTGAGTAACGTAAGGTTACTCAGTGAGCTGGCTACCTCTACCCAAAACCTAATAGCTAGCCCCGAGAACCCAAAATAACAATCAACTTAGCCTAAGCGCAATAAACAAAGCTTAAGGCTAATCCAAAAACACACCGACTAAGGTATGCTCAACCTTAGTCTAATAATAATAACCTTGGCCACACGGCCAACTACTAAAATGGATCCCTATTAATCAAGACTCGATCCAAGACAACACCGTATCTCGGCGCTAATACTGACTCGAGGGTTCCATAACCCCCAACACGACACAATAAGACTAACTCGTCGAAATACACTAAGACGACATAACACTCTAACTTGGGCCCTGGTGACATCGTTTTCCTCCTCTCTCTCGGCAATATCCTATCCCCCTACCACAAAGGCCAGAAGAAAGAACTTTCAACCGACCGTGGCCCACTGTCCTTTGGGTCACCGCGCGACAGCCCGCAGTCCTTCGGGTCGCTGCCACATTAAACCGTCGTGTAATC
Source organism: Brassica rapa (assembly GCF_000309985.2). Taxonomy (NCBI): domain Eukaryota; kingdom Viridiplantae; phylum Streptophyta; class Magnoliopsida; order Brassicales; family Brassicaceae; genus Brassica; species Brassica rapa. Next base: position 35,095 of record NW_022610395.1, on the reverse strand, counting down.
ACTCAGCCATAGGCCATGACCCCGTCTATCCGAGTCTTCCCGATCCAGCGAATAAGGGGTTTCCTTGAACCCGCTGAATACGAGGGCGAGGAAACACTAGTCCACCCCAAACATGCCTAGCATGGGCGGGTTTCGCACCTGCTATCGGCATAACACTCGACACACAATCCCTAGGAAAAACCTAAGGGCCAAGACTCCTATCCAAAACTAAACAATACTCAGGAGTCTACGACACTAACCACTAATACTCGTAGTCCTGCCTATATGGCATAGGACCCGTAGTATCAACATCACAACAGGAGATCGGCCTATATGGCCAAAGATCCCCTAGACAACAACATTACCACAATCCCTGCACAAACAATAATCACTACCAAGCAATCATCACTAAAGCATGTCTAATCCATAACTAATAAACCAAGTAGTAAATAATCAAGACATGCATCTCATCTCAATCTCAATTCAACTATAATCGATCATCCTAGTCCTAGTCAGGTTATTATCTCAGTCTTAATTCCATTTCATCTCAGCTTAGCCCGTGCTAAACTGAGTCCGGTTAATAAATAACCCTAAGGAATCTATCATGCAACAATGTGAGCATTCTACTCTACATGAATCCTCGATCTTCCCTAAGTTCCAAGTTGAACTCAAACAAACCAACTCACAGTGTTCTAGGCGAGAAGCAGCTGGTTGATCGGAGAGGGCTTGGCCAAAACCCAATGGACGCCTTGACTGGACTGGACTGAACTGATCTTGTCTTGGACACAATCTCGGCTTCACCACGAAAAAGCTGACCGGCCTCTACAGTCTGATCTGGACTTGGACAGAACCTCCTCTAGCTTCTGGACAGTTCTTCGGATCTCCCGGCGGAGTATCGAGCAGAACTTCGACTGATCTGAACCCATGGATCTGAACTTACTCCGGACAGCACCTCCACTTGACCATCACAGAATATGACTGGCCTGGACGAAATCATTTGAACAGAGCTTCCACGTCACAATCGTAGAGAATCATTGATCGGACGGAACTGGCCTTCTCGGTGAGAATCGGCTACACTCTAAGTCGACCACTTTGCTTCTCTCTCTCTTTCTCTCTGGACACGTTGACTTGATTCCCATCTGAGCTGATCTTCATTTGATTGACCTTCAGTTGGACAGAACCCTCCCAAGGCGATGACTCGAAATCAATAGAAAACTGATCTCCAAAACTCTCAAAAACTCTCGAAATAGCTCGGAATCACTTTCTTTCTTTTTCTACTTTTCTCTCAAGGTTTTAACTTGGCTTGGACAGGTCTGGATGTCCTCAAATGAGCTGGGGTCGTGGGATACTTATAGAAGACAGCAGCCAATCAGATTCAGGTTGGTGGCCGCCCGTGTGTCGCTTGGCATGGCTCTGGACGCATGTACGTCGGCACCTCGTGCTCCACATGGCTGGCTGCATGTCCAGGAAACATGCAGGAAGCCACCACTCCTCCCAGATGTCAGGCTGCATGACTGGAACTCATGCAAGGCGCGACAGCATCACACACATGGCTGGCCGCATGCTTCAGTTGCATGCCCGGAGACACCTCGTGCTTCTACATGTCAAGCTGCATGTGCAGCTTCCATGCACATCTACACCTCCCCCTTTTGTTGACACTCAGCTGCTGATGTGATAGACAGAACTTCCTGGCCATATCCATAGAGACACCTCGAGCTTCTTGGTCGGTTTACGCAATTTTTGACCTTACCGGCATATTTTCGTCCCGCGATCAATCCCGAATATTTTTCTTCTCCCGTTCAGATGAGTTTAATATTTTTAATAAACTCCAATCTGAAGTCTGACCTTGGAGGTAAATATTTCTCGATCCTGCGGCTTTAGTGAAGACTTGCATAATACCAAAATTAGGGTTTTAGTCTAATTTCGGATTTTCCCGTCGTGCTTAATTCCCATCATGCTTCCAATGTCTTCAAAATAATATTCCGCTGATACGTAGTTTTGCGGAAAACTTCATGCTGAAGAAACGTCATTCTTCACAAACGTCGAGCTTCTAAGCCGTCGTGCTTCCAAAAATGTTATGCTTCCAAAACGTCCGTCTCATCAATCTAAGACATCTTCTAACTATGGTCGAGCAACTTATTCAACTCATAGTTAACTCATGATCACTTCTTCACCCATTTCGTACTTCAAAACTTCTCGATCGATCCTTATCGCCCGCGCCTTGACCACCACAAAGATACTCGACCATTTCTTTTTTTTAACGGGTTTCTACATTCTCCCCCCCCCCCCCTTAATAGAATTCGTACTCGAATTCTTAGTTGAGAAATTGCTCATCTTCACAACATTCTCCAAGCGTCTCCATAACCTCTTTACTCTGTCCACAACTGTTCCTTGAGTGTCCTCCTCAAGGTCTCCACAATCTTCTTCACATCTCTTGACTGAGTAGTCCTCTTTCTCTTATTCTGCCATAACACTGATTGCCCATGATACTAACTTGTCCAGATTCCTGAAATCCTTTCTCGATCTTCGTCTTCCCAACTACTGATGAAGTCCTTTCCCAACGACATCTTGTTTACTCCCATCTGTTCAGTCCCTACCACAGCCCAGTTCTCTGAATCTGTCTCTCCTCTTTCGCTTCGGGTTTGGGTTTGGCCTCGAACTCCCTCGACTTTAAGGTTTTCATCCCTTAAAGTTCTGATCAACAAACATACTTACTCACTGCAACTCAAAAGAACACTTCACACACAAGTTAATAGACAACTAATCCCAATAGTCTACTAACAACAACCTAGCAATGCTAACCAGAAACCTAACAGTTCTACCCAAGCAACCTAGCAATTCTATATTCCACTATCTCAATCCTAATTCCTAAAATCACAAATCCTATCGCTGGACGTGACCGGTTTCCCTAATGCATTTTGTGACTCTTTTTGACTCGATAAATATTTATAACCGATTAAATCATGAGTTCCAGAAGCATGGACGAATACATGCTCTGATACCACCTCTGTAACACCCCCGAACCGTCCTAAGCATAGGTCAACCCACCGGCCAACATGTTCTTCAAAATCAAGTGAAGATCAGATCAGATGGGAGTCAAGTCAACGTGGCTAGAGAGAGAGAGAGAGAGAGAGAGGGAGAAAGGAAGTGATCGATTCTAGAGTATGGTTGATTCTGAAGACCGATACTGCACCGAGAAGGCCAGTTCCGTCCAATCGATGATTCTATACGATTGTGACGCGGAAGCTCCGTCCAGATCATTCCTTCCAAGGCCAGTCAGTTCCTTTAATGATCAAGTCGAAGTGCTGTCCGGAGTTAGTTCAGGTCGACGGGTTCAGATTAGTCGAAGTTATGCTCGATACTCCGCCGGGGTGTCCGAAGAACTGTCCAGGAGCTAAAGGAGGTTCTGTCCAGATCAGTCTGTCGAGGCCTGTCAGTTTCTTCATGGTGAACCCGAGGTTCTGTCCAAGTCGAGTCTAGTCAACTCCAGTCATGTCGTCAATTGGGTTTTGGCCAAGTCCTCCCCGATCAACCAGCTGCTTATCGGCAAAGAACACTGTGAGTTGTGATCAATTGATTGCTGACTTGTTTTCATGCAGGTTCCCGTTACTTGGAAGGTGGATAATGGCAGGAGGCCAGGTCTATCTGAGTAAAGGTTTGATTAGTTAATAGTTTAGTATTAGTTGATTGAGTTGATAGCATGCTTAGTTATTGCTTGGGAACCGTAGTAGCATGCTAATCGTTAGGTTGATTGGTTAGTTAGTGAATTTTGAATGCTTGCTTGTTAATTTATGCTTGTTGTTTGAGGTTTGTCAGCTCTTGGTAAGGGATTGACTAACTGGTTGAGTTGTTTAGTGATAATATTGTTGTTAGTGTTGTAGAGTTAGAGTGTGATGCCATATAGCTTGTGTGTAACCCACCATGCTAGGAATGTTTGAGGTGGATTAGTGTTTCCTTGACCTCGTACCCAGTGGGTTCAAGGAATCCCCTTATTCGCTGGATCGAGAACACTCAGAGAGACGGGGTCATGGCCTATGGCTGAGTGGTTACACGGATGGGGTTGTGACCGGCAGTGCCCCAACTGTACTGGGGCTGTCTCGTGGTGACCCGACAGTACTGTGGGCCGCGATCGTCATGTAACAACCAGCAGTGGCTCGACTGTACTGGGGCTGTCGCGCGGTGACCCGACTGTACTGTGGGCCGCGTTCGGTTGAAAGTTCCTTCTTCTGGCCTTTGTGGTAGGGAGATAGGATATGTCGAGGATAGAGGAGGAACACTAAGTCACAATGGGCCCTAGTTATAGTGTAGAGGGTGTAGAGGGTTGTTGAACCCTAGATTTATTTGAGTTTAAGTGGTTAGCTAGTCATTAGCGGTTATGATTTCATATCGTTAGTTATCTAGCTATTATCATCTGCTGCGTATTTTTATATTGCTTATCTATTGGATTGATTTGTTGTTAGGTGAACCTCTCGCTTTAGATTGTTTGGGGTGGGATAGCGAGGGGTTGTATTTGTTAGTTGGGGATCATAATTCACTGAGTAACATTAGGTTACTCATCCAACTCTGTTGTCCTTTTTGCAGGTCAACTTAGGTAAGGATGATCGGATAGCTTGGTGCTGGACGTTAGGACTTCCAGTATAGATTTTCATGCCTTTTGTAAACGGTATTGTGAATTGTGTTATGTTGACTCAATATGGCATTAAGCCGGGCGCAGTCTTAAATTATATGCGCTTCATGAGTACTCTGATATTTGACTAGTCCGGTCTAACACAACGTTAGGTCGTGGTACGGGTTGAAAAGCCTTAGGCCTTGATCTAACGGAAAACACTAACTCTAGGTACGGGTTGCAAAGCCTTATGCCTTGACGCAGCGGCTCCTGCCATGATCTAGCTTCAAGTAATGGGAACCTGTATTAAAACAAGTCAACAACCAATCCCTAGTTAACCATATTTATGCCTGAGTTCAGTACTCATGTAGTGTTAGACACTTAGACTATACAAGTATCATTAGCGGATCGACCAACAATCAAACAAGAATGACCATATTATTTAAGTATGCATGTTCTTGTTTGATGTTGCATATTTGAGTTTTTTGGTTTGCAAAATGAAAAATGAAGATCGCTTGGACATATCGTCTAACATAACATTCACAATGGTTGAAATATCACACAAATTGTTAGTATCCTTGGAACCTTAGAATTTAGACTGCCTTTTAAGATTAGGTGGTGGAAACTAGAACGCCTAGATAGAATTGCTAGGTTGCCTGGATAGATTTGTTAGGTTGCTGGTTAGCTTTCTGAGTTAGATTGCTTGGGTAATATTGCGATTAGTTAGTATTGAGGCTAACTTGCATATGAAGTGTTCTGTTAAGTTGCAGCTTGTAAGTGTGTTTGTTGATCGAGACTTTAAGGGATGAAAACCTTAAAGTAAGGAGAGTCAAGGCCAAAAACCCAAAACCCGAAGAGAAAGAGGAATGAAAAATTCAGAGACTGGACTGTGGTATGGACTGGACAATGGACAGGGACAAGGCTTCACTTCATCAGTATTTGAAAAGAGAGTTTTAGAAGAGGATTCAAGTGATATGGTACAAGAATGGTATTTTCGAGAACACGATAATATCATCGGAAATAAAGATTCTATGGCCAAGTAAGAGAAGATGATTCGGCGATCATTCAGCTGAAGAGTTACGAAGGTCTTTGTGGAGACCTTGAGAAGAACACTCAAAGAACATTGGTAAACAGCATAAAGAGATTATGGGATCAACTAGATAATGGATGAGCCAAGGGAATTCGAGAGGAAAAAGAAAAAGGGGGTCGACCAAGCATCAAGATGGAGCGAGTCTAAAATTTCAAGTGTTTATGGAGACCCAAAGAAACTGAAAGAAAGGCGATCCGACGATGAAGCACATCTTATGACCAAGACCACAAGACGGAGTTGTTCAAGATGAGATCACCATCACAACATATCAAGGAGGAGTGTGCCCTGGACTTGAGCATTTACGCAACAAGAATTCGAGGACGAATTCTATTAAGGGGGGGGGGAGAATGTGATACCCCGCCCTTCGGGATAAAATGGTCGAGAGAGCAAAAATCATCATCTGGAGCCGAGCATTTGGGAGTCTAAGTATCAGGAGGAATGTTGAGTTTTGATCACATAAAACTTGACATGATTCAAAGAAAAGAGAAGACTAGTCGAACATCAATTTGGTGGTCGAACCGCGGGCGGTAAAGATCGATCCGCAAATTTTGAAGAACGAGGTGGTCGAAGAACTGATCGTGAGGGAACTATGAGTCGAATAAGCTGCTTGACCATAGTTAGAAGATGTCTTGGATTGATCAGATGGATGTTTTGGAAGCATAATATTTTTGGAAGCACGACGTTTTAGAAGCTCGACGTGTTTGAAGACCGACGTTTCTTCATCACGAAGTTTTCTCGAAAAATCTTTGTATCAGTGAAATATTATTCTGGAGACATACTAAGTAGGAAGCAGGATGGGACTTAAGCAGGACGGGACTTGAGCAGGACGGGAAGTAAGCACACAGGATTGAAGCACGACGGCAAAACCCGAAATCGGGCAAAAACCCTAATTTCGGTATTATAAATTTTTTTGAGGAAGTTGAAGACTCGGGGAATATTTTGGAGTCTTTTAAGAATATTTAGCTCATCAGAACAGGAGCGGAAAAATATTTGGGATTGATCGCGAGACAAAAATACGCCGGAAAGGTCAAAAATCGCGTAAACCGACCAAGAAGCTCGAGGTGTCCCTATGCATATGGCCGGGACGTTCTGTCTATCACATCAGCAGCTCAGTGTCAACAAAAGGAGGAGGTGTAGACGTGCATGGGTGCTGCACAGGCAGCTTGACAAGTCGTAGCTCGAGGTGTCGCGATACCTGCGATCTGCGCTTGCGAACCGACATGCAGAAGCCGGTGTGTCGCGACGCATGGTCTCCAGCCATGCCGACATCTGGACGTGGTGATGTCTTCTGGCATGTAAAGGAAGCATGCATCAGGGCATGTGTACGCCCGTGTGTCGCAACGCATGCGACCGGAAGCATGCGGGATGACACACAGCCGCTTGGGTGGCACCCTCTGACTCGCTGGCGATTTCTATATAAACCCTTCACCCCCTGCTCATTTTCATTCATCCCTCAGACACCAGAGACACTTAAAGACGTGGCTAGTGAGAGAAAGAGAAAGAAAAAGAAGTTTTAGAAGAAAAGTTCTTTTGGAAGACCGAGATATCTGCGAGAAGAGAAGTTCTGCCCGATCGAAGAATTTCTGCAATCTCTAAGCAGAAGCTCTGTCCAAACCATTTTGTCCAAGGCTTCGGTGATCAAGTAGAGGTGCTTCTCAGGTTAGTTCAGAATCAGTCGAAGATTTGAAGCCGATACACTACCTAGAAGTCCGGATATCGACCAGAAGCCAGGAGAGGTTCTGTCCAAGTTCTGATCAGTCCAGTCCAGCCCGTCCAGGATGTCAGCATTGGGTTTTGGCTAAGCTCTCTCTCTGACCAACAAGCTGCTAGAACACTGTGAGTTGGTTTGTGTGAATTCCACTTGGAATTTAGGGTAGTTTTGTGAGTTGTTTTTTTTTTAGTTCCTCTTGGAACTTAGGAAAGATCGAGTTGCATATAGAATAGAATGCTCACGCTATTGAATGGTAGAGTCCTTATGGTTATTTTATTTACGGAATCAGACTCAGTTTAGCACGGGCTAAGCTGATATGGAAGGAATTAAGACTGAGTTAATAACCTGACTAGGACTAGGATGCATCATGATTTATATTCTTGCGTGCTGATATGGTTAAGTGCAGGTTCCCGTTATCTTTAAAGATAGTCGTAGCAGGAGGCCGAACTATCTGGGTAACGGTTTGATTGAGTAGATTTAGTTAAATAATTGCTCGTTTAATTAATCTTGTTGATTGAGGTTTGTCATCTCTTGGTAAGGGAGTGACTAACTGCTTTAGTTGTTTAGTTGTTGTTGTTCAGGGGATCTTTGGCCATATAGGCCAATCTCCTTGTTGTGGTGTTGGTACTACGGGTCCTATGCCATATAGGCCAGACTACTAGTACTAGTAGTTAGTGTCGTAGACTCCTAAGAATTGTTTAGTTTTGGATAGGAGTCTTGTCCCTTAGGTCTTTCCTAGGGATAGTTGTGTCGAGTGTGTGATATGCCGACAGCAGGTGCGAAACCCGCCCATGATAGGCATGTTTTGGGGTGGACTATTGTTTCCTCGCCCTCGTATTCAGCGGGTTCAAGGAAACCCCTTATTCGCTGGATCGGGAAGACTCAGATAGACGGGGTCATGGAATATGGCTGAGTGATTACACGACGGTGTAATGTGGCAGTGACCCGAAGGAGTGTGGGCCGCGGTCGGTTGAAAGTTCCTTCTTCTGGCCTTTGTGGTAGGGAGATAGGATATTGCCGATAGAGAGGAGGAACACGAAGTCACCAGGGCCCAAGTTAGAGTGTTATGACGTCTTAGTTTATTTTGTAGAGTTAGTCTTATTGTGTCGTGTTGGGGGTTATGGAACCCTCGAGTCAATATTAGCGCTGAGATACGGTGTTGTTTTCGATCAAGTCTTGATTGATAGGGATCCATTTTAGTAGTTGGCCATCGTGCCAAGGTTATTATTAGATATACCTTAGTCAGTGTGTTTTTGGATTAGCCTTAAGCTTTGTCTATTGCGCTTAGGCTAAGTTGATTGTTATTTTGGGTTGTCGGGGCTAGCTATTAGGTTTTGGGGTAGAGGTAGCCAGCTCACTGAGTGACCTTACGTTACTCACCCAACTCTCGTTGTCCTTTTTACAGGATACCAGTTTGTAGAGGATTGGACGCATAGGCCACCGGAGTAGATTTGCAGTGCATTTGGCTACGGTTTGATTCTTAAAACATTTTATGTTTCCGTTGCGTTTTATTTGGATTTGGGATCCCTAATAAATTTATATGTTCTTCAAAGACAAAATTGAATTTAAAAATTAACGGGTCCAAATGATATTGGTTTTGTCCAAACCAACACAACGTTAGGTCTTTGTACGGGTTGAAAAGCCTTAGGCCTCGATCTAACGGAAAATGCTAACTCTAGGTAAGGGTTGCAAAGCCTTCAGCCTTAAGTTAGCGGGACGTGTTAGTGGACGAACTGGTCTAGGTCGTAGAGTAAATTTTATGACTCTGACCGGGTTGTCTCTAGCCCATCACGTAGCGCTTCCGGACCATGGTGTTGGGTTGGATGGTCAGTCATGTTCTTGTTTGATTGTTGGCTGGCCGGTTGGCCTCTAATCTCTAACACTTGGTTTGGGTCGTCCGTCGGTCATGTTCTTGTTTGATTGTTGGCCGGTGGGTCGACCTATGCCTAGGACGGTTCGGGGGTGTTACAGAATGTAGAAACCCGTTAAAAAAAAAACAAAAAACAAAAAAAAAGAAAAGAAAAAGAGAATAGTCGAGTATCTTTGTGGTGGTCAAGGCACGGTCAATAAGGATCGATCGAGAACCTTCGAAGTAGAGGTGGGCGAAGAAGTGATCGTTAGTGAACTATGATTCGAATAAGTTGCTCAGCCATAGTTAGAAGATGTCTTAGATTGTTTAGACGGACGTTTTGGAAGCATAACATTTTTGGAAGAACGACGGTTTAGAAGCTCGACGTTTTGGAAGAATGACGTTTCTTCAACACGAATTTTCCCCGAAACTTCGTATCAGCGGAATATTATTTCGAAGACATTGGAAACATGATGGGAATTAAGCATGACGGGAAGCACGCACGACGGGATCGAAGAACGACAGGAAAACCCGAAATTGGACGAAAAACCTAATTTCGGTATTATGGAAGTTTTCAATGAAGCCGAAGGATCAGGAAATATTTACCGCCAAGGTCAGAGTTCAGATTGGAGTTTATTAAAAATATTTAGCTCATCAGAACGGGAGCGAAAAATATTCGGGATTGATCGCGGGATGAAAATATGCCGGAAGGGTAAAAAATCGTGTAAACCGACCAAGAAGCTCGAGGTGTCTCTATGCATATGCCCAGGACGTTCAGTCTATCACATCAGCAGCTGAGTCTCAACACAAGGAGGAGGTGTATACGTGCATGGAAGCTGCACATGCAGCTTGACATGTAGAAGCACGAGGTGGATTGACCAAGCACAAGGTGTCTCCGCGCATGCAACCGAAGCATGCGGCCAGCCATCTGTGTGATGCTGTGGCGCATGGCATGAGTTTAAATCATGCAGCCTGACATCTGGGAGGAGTGGTGGCGTCCTGCATGTGTCCTGGACATGCAGCCAGCCATGTGGAGCACGAGGTGCGGCCGTGCATGCGTCCGGAGCCATGCGAAGCAACACACGGGCGACCACCAACCTGAATCTGATTGGCTGCTGTCTTCTATAAATACCCCACGACCCCTGCTCATTTCATCACATCCAGACCTGTCCAAAGACCTTTCAAAACATGAGAGAAAAGTAGAAAAAGAAAGCAAGTGATTCCGAGCTATTTCGAGAGTTTTAGAGAGTTTTCGAGATCAGTTCCTTATTGATTTCGAGTCAGTGCCTAGGGAAGGTTCTGTCAAAACTTAAGATCAATCAAATGAAGATCAGCTCAGATGGGAATCAAGTCAACGTGGCTATAGAGGGAGAGAGAAACAAAGTGGTCGACTTACAGCATAGTTGATTCTCACCAAGAAGGCCTGTTCCGTCCAATCGATGATTATCTACGATTGTGACGCGGAAGCTCTGTCCAAATCAATCCTTCCAGGCCAGTCATATTCTGTGATGGTCAAGTGGAGGTTCTGTCCGGAGTTAGTTCAGATCCACGGGATCAGATCAGTCGAAGTTCTGCTCGATACTCCGCCGGGAAGTCCGAAGAACTGTCCATAAGCTAAAGGAGGTTCTGTCCGAGTCCAGATCTGTCTGTCCAGACCTGTTAGTGTCTTCATGATCAAGCCAAGGGTCTTTCCAAGTCGAGATCAGTCCAGTAAAGTCCAGTCAAGACGTTCATCTTGGGTTTTGGCTAAGTCCTCTCCGATCAACCAGCTGCTTATCGGCAAAGAACACTGTGAGTTGTGATCAACTGATTGCTGACTTGTTTTCATGCAGGTTCCCGTTACTTGAAAGTTGGATCATGGCAGGAGGTCGGATCTAACTGAGTAATGGTTTGATTAGTTAATAGTTGAGTATTAGTTGATTGAGTTGATAGCATGCTTAGTTATTGCTTGGGAACCGTAGTAGCATGCTAATGGTTAGGTTGATTGGTTAGTTATCGAATGCTTAATTAATGCTTGTTGATTGAGGTTAGTCAGCTCTTGGTAAGGGAGTGACTAACTGGTTGAGTTGTTTAGTGATGATATTGTTGTTAGTGTTGTAGAGTTAGAGTGTGATGCCATATAGCTTGTGTGTAACCCACCATGCTAGGCATGTTTGAGGTGGATTAGTGTTTCTTCGACCTTGTACCCAGTGGGTTTAAGGAAAGCCCTTATTCGCTGGATCGAGAACACTCAGAGAGACGGGGTCATGGACTATGGCTGAGTGGTTGCACGACGGGGTAGTGACCGGCAGTGACCCGAACGTACTGTGGGCTGTCTTGCGGTGACCCGAACGTACTGTGGGCCGCAATCGTCGTGTGACAACCGGCAGTGGCCCGAACATACTGGGGCTGTCGCGCGGTGACCCGAACGTACTGTGAGCCGCGTTCGGTTGAAAGTTCCTTCTTCCAGCCTTTGTGGTAGTGAGATAGGATATTGCCGAGGATAGAGGAGGAACACTAAGTCACAAAGGGCCCTTGTTATAGTGTAGAGGGTTGTTAAACCCTAGATTGAGATGAGTTTGAGTTTAAGTGGTTAGCTAGTCATTAGCGGTTATGATTTCATATCGTTAATTATCTAGCTATTATTATCCGCTGCGTATTTTGGATAGTGCTTATTGCTTATCTATTGAATTGATTTATTGTTAGGTGAACCTCTCGCTTTAGATTGTTTGGGGTGGGATAGCAAGGGGTTGTATTTGTTAATTGGGGATCATAATTCACTTGAGTAACATTAGGTTACTCATCCAACTCTGTTGTCCATTTTGCAGGTAGCGTGGGTAAGGATGATCGGATAGCTGGGTGCTGGACGTTAGGACCACCGGTGTAGATTTTCATGCCTTTTGTAAACGGTATTGTGAATTTGTGTTTAGTTGACTCGATTTGGCATTAGGCCAGGACCGGTCTTGAATTATATCAATGTATGGATATTTCTCGAATCAATAAAGTAAATGTTTTATATACGCTTCATGAGTACTCTGATATTTGACTAGTCCGGTCTAACACAACGTTAGGTCATAGTACGGGTTGAAAAGCCTTAGGCCTCGATCTAATGGAAAACGCTAACTCTTGGCCGGGTTGCAAAGCCTTGTGCCTTGACGCAGCGGGACGAGTTAGTGGATGAACTGGTCGAGGTCGTGAAGTAAATTTTGTGACTCTGACAGGATCGTCCCTAGCCCGTCACGTAGCGCTTCCGGACCATGGTGTTGGGTTGGACGGTCAGTCATGTTCTTGTTTGATTGTTGGCTGGCCGGTTGGCCTTTCATCTCTAACCCTTGGTGTGGGTCATCCGTCGGTCATGTTCTTGTTTGATTGTTGGCCAGTGCGTCGACCTGTGCTTAGGACGGTTTGGGGGTGTTTCATCTCCAAATACACTCCCATCTGATCTGATCTTCACCGGCCAACAATCAAACAAGAACATGACCGATCGACCGTCCAACACCCAGGGTTTGAGATGAATGAGCCAACCGGCCAGCCAACAATCAAACAAGAACATGACTGACCGTCCAACCCAACACCATGGTCCGGAAGCGCTATGTGACGGGCTAGGGATGATCCGGTCAGAGTCATAAAATTTACTCCACGAGCTAGACCAGTTCATCCACTAACTCGTCCCGCTAAATCAAGGCACAAGGCTTTGCAACCCGGCCAAGAGTTAGCGTTTTCCGTTAGATCGAGGCCTTAGGCTTTTCAACCTGTACTACGACCTAAAGTTGTGTTAGACCGGACTAGTCAAATATCAGAGTACTCATGAAGCGCATATAAAACAATTACTTTATTAATTCGAGAAATATCCATACATTGATATAATTGAGACCGGTCCCGGCCTAATGCCAAAATCGAGTTAACTAAACACAGATCAACAATACCATTTACAAAAGGCATGAAAATCTACACCGGCGGTCCTAACGTCCAGCACGAAGCTACCCGATCATCCTTACCTAAAGCGACCTGGGCCCTGGTGACTTCGTGTTCCTCCTCTCTATCGGCAATATCCAATCTCCCTACCACTAAGGCCAGAAGAAGGAACTTTCAACCGACCGCGGCCCACAGTCCTTCGGGTCACCGCGCGACAGCCCACAGTCCTTTGGGTCACTGCCACATTACACCGTCGTGTAATACTCAGCCATAGGACATGACCCCGTTCGTCTGAGTCTTCCCGATCCAGCGAATAAGGGGTTTCCTTGAACCCGCTGGGTACGAGGCCGAGGAAACACTAATCACCCCTACACAAGCCTAGTATGGGCGGGTTACGCACATACTGTCGGCACACTCACAACAAAACAAACTCGATCTAGATCCTAACCTAAAGCCAAAGTTCCAGATCCTAACTAGACACTCGACTCCACAAGACTAACCATAGTACCAGTAGTCCGGCCTATATGGCCTAAGACCCTTAGTACTAACTACTAAACAACTAAGCAATAATAATCAATACTAATCAATTAAATCAAACCGTTATCCAGATAGTCCAGCCTCCTGCTATGAAACTATCCTTAAAGATAACGGGAACCTGCACTCAACCAAATCAACACAACAAGAATAGAAAACATGATGCATCCTAGCCTTAGTCCTAATCAGGTTATTAATTCAGTCTTAATTCCTTTCATCTCAGCTTAGGCCTTTCTAAACTGAGTCCGGTTCCATAAATAAAATAACCCTAAGGACTCTACCATTCAATAACTTGATCATTCTAATCTATATGTGACTTTATCTATCCTAAATTCCAAGTGGAATTCACACAAAACCAACTCACAGTGTTCTATGCCGATAAGCAGCTGGTTGATCGGAGAGGACATAGCCAAAACCCAATGGACGACTTGAATGGACTGGACTAGACTGGTCTTGACTTGTACAGAACCTCCCCTGATACTGGTCTGGACTGAACTCAACTCGAACAGCACCTTCCTTAGCTTCTGAACAATTCTTCCGAAATCTGAACAGAGTATCGAATCATAACCTCGACTGAACTAAAACCATGGAACTGAACTGATCTTGGACAGCACCTCCACTTGATCATCAAAGAATATGAGTAGAGTGGACAGATTAATTTGGGCAGAGCTTCCGCATAACAATTGCAGAAATTCTTCGATTGGACAGAACTTCGCTTCTTGGTGAAGTATCGATCTTCGGAACTCAGCTACACTCTTTTTCTCTCTCTCTCTAACCACGTTGACTTGCTTCCCATCTGAATTGATCTTAAATTGTTTGATCTTCAGTTGGCCAGAACCTTCCCTAGGCGCTGATTTGAAATCAGTAGAGAAACTGATCTCGAAAACTCTCTAAAACTCTCGAAATAACTCAGAACCTCTTACTTTGTTTTTCTACTTCTTTCTCTCTCTCTAACCCACTTTTTAACTTGCTTTTGAAATGTCTGGATGAATGAAATGAGAAGGGGTCGTGGTCTTTATATAGGATACAGCAGCGAATCAGATTGAAGTTGGTGGCATCCCGTGTGTCGGCTAGCATAGCTCCGGTTGCATGCGTCGCGGCACCTTGTGCTCCACATGGCAGTCATCATGGACCAAACTCATGCAAAGTGACACCTCTTCTCCTTCCTGGACGACCATATGTCGATCAGCATGGATGGAATGCATGCGTCGCGACACACCGCTTCCTGCGTGTCGATCAGCATGCTTCGGTTGCCGGTATCGCGACACGTCGTGCTTCAACATGTCATGCTGCATGTGCCTGCTTCATGCACAGCGACACCTCGAGATTCTCTTGACACTCAGCTGGTTAGACAGTTGCCACCACGTTTTATCCCTTAGATCAAGCCACCTCGAGCTTCTCGGTTCCTTTGCGTGATTTCGACCCTTCTTGTGAATTTCTGACCCGCGATCAATCCCGAATATTTCCGCTCCCATTCTGGTTCTCTGAATATTTTTAATAAACTACAGAAGATGTATGATATCCTTTAAAAGTATTTCCCGAGCCTCCGGCTTCCTCAAAGAAATTCGTAATACCGAAATTAGGGTTTTCGCCCAACTTCAGGTTTTCCCGTCGTGCTTCAATCCCGTCGTGCTTGCTTCCCGTCCTGCTTAATTCCCGTCCTGCTTCCGACTTATAATGTCTTCAGAATAATATTTTACTGATACGAAGATATTCCGAGAAAACTTCGCGATGAAGAAACATCAATCTTCAAAAACGTCGAGCTTCCAAACCGTCGTGCTTCAAAAATGTGATTCTTCCAAAACTGTCGTCTGATCAATCTAAGACACTTCTAACAATGGTAGAGAAGCTTATCTCAACTCATGCTTCACTCACGATCCATTATTCGACCTTCTCGTACTTCAAATTTCCCGAACGATCTTTATTGCCCGCGACTTGACCACAAAGTTGATGCTCGACCAATCTTCTATTTTCTTCGATCCATGTTAAGTCTTAAGTGATCAAAACTTAACATTCCTTCAATTGCTTTGATTCCCAAAAGCTCGGCTCTGGATTATGACTTTTGCTCTCGACCATTTTATCCCAAAGGGCGGGTTATCACATTCTCCCCCCCCCCCTTAATAGAATTCGTCCTCGAATTCGTAGTTGCGCAATTACTTAGATTCACGAAATGTTCCTCCTTGATGTGTAGTGATGACGTTCAGCTTTTGAATAACTCCGTCTTGCGGTCTTGGTCATAAGATATGGTTCTTTGCTGGCTCGCCTTTCTTTCGGTTTCTTTGGGTCTCCATAAACACTTTGGATTTTGAACTTGCTCCACCTTGATAACAACTCCTCCATAACTCCTATTTACATAACTTTGTCTTGATCACTAGATGTGCTTCTTTATCGGTTGGCCTTAGATATCTCCCCTTGATTTCTTCAGTCTTCTTCTAGATTTTTTAATTCTGAACTCGCTCCATCTTAATACATCTCCATGCATTTCCTCGGTCTTGAATCCTTTCATTTCTTCACTTTTTGATTTTTAATGCTTCACTTAATCTCAACTCGTCTTCATAACTCTTTACTTTGCTTGCCCATGTCCCTTGTGTATACTGTCTAAAGTCACCATAATCGTCTTTATATCTCTTCACTCTGCCTTTCACTGTCCCTTGAATGTCCTTCCCAATGTCACCACAATCATCTTCATAAATCTTCACTTGAATGATCACTGCATCTTCTTCTTAGTTTTTACTTTGCTGCCAACTAATTTCCCATGATACGGTCTTGCCAATCTGCGCCTCTGATTACTCCAACCATTTCCTCGATCTCTCTTTTCCCAGATACTTATGAAGTCCTTTTCCAATGAAGTCTTTTTTTCTTCCCATTTGTCCAGTCCATACCACTGTCCAGTCCTCTGAACCTATCTTCACTGTTTCTTTGGCTTTGGGTTTTTGGCCTTGAACTCTCTTCACTTTAAGGTTTCCAGCCTTAAAGTTCCGATCAACGAACACACTTAAAAGCTGCATGTAAATAGAACACTCACACGCAAGTCAGTCAACAACAAACCAAACAAATACTACCAACAATCTAATAGCAATACTAGCTAAACAACCTAGCAATGCTAACCAGCAACTTAACAATTATAACCAGCAACCTAGCAATTCTAATTCTTCTATCTATTCCTAATTCCTAAAACAATAAATTCTAAGCAGGACGTGACCGGTTTACCTAATGCCTTTTGTGACTCTTTTTGACTCGAAAAATATTTGAAAACCGATTAAATCATGAGTTCCAGAAGCATGGACGAAACCATGCTCTGATACCACCTCTGTAACACCCCCGAACCGTCGTAAGCATAGGTCGACCCACCGGCCAACAATCAAACAAGAACATGACCGATCGACCGTCCAACACCCAGGGTTTGCGATGAATGAGCCAACCGGCCAGCCAACAATCAAACAAGAACATGACTGACCGTCCAACCCAACACCATTGTCCGGAAGCGCTACGTGACGGGCTAGGAACGATCCGGTCAGAGTCATAAAATTTACTCCACGACCTAGACCAGTTCATCCACTAACTCGTCCCACTAAATCAAGGCACAAGGCTTTGCAACCCGGCCAAGAGTTAGCGTTTTCCGTTAGATCGAGGCCTAAGGCTTTTCAACCCGTACTACGACCTAACGTTGTGTTAGACCGGACTAGTCAAATATCAGAGTACTCATGAAGCGCATATAAAACAATTACTTTATTAATTCGAGAAATATCCATACATTAATATAATTGAGACCGGTCCTGGCCTAAATACACATGACGTCTGTGGCTGTCCATCAGTACACATATCAGCACGCTGGTCCTAGGACTCAGCACGCGGGCCCTTCCTGTGGACTGTTCGGGTGATTTTGGCCCACGTGGGCTGTCTGTTCAGTACACACACGACGTCTGTGGGTGTCCGTCAGCACACACATGACGTCCGTGTGCATCCGTCAGCACACACAGGACGTCCGTGGCTGTCCTTGTGTGTCTGTGTGTGTCCGTCAGCACACACAGTACGTCTGTGGCTGTCCATCAGTACACATATCAGCACGTTGGTCCTTGGACTCAGCATGCTGACCCTTCCCGTGGACTGTTTGGGTGATTTTGGCCCAGGTGGGCTGTCTGTTCAGTACACACAGGACGTCCGTGGGTGTCCGCCAGCACACACAGGACGTCTGTGGCTGTCTGTGGCTGCCCGTTAGCACACACAGGACGTCTTTGTGTGTCTGTGTGTGTCAGTCAGCACACACAGGACATCCGTGGGTGTCCATCAGTACACATATCAGCACGCTGGTCCATGGACTCAGCACTCTGGCCCTTCCTATGGACTGTTCGAGTGATTTTGGCCCACGTGGGCTGTCTGTCCAGTACACACATGACGTCCGTGGGTGTCCGTCAGCACACACAGGACGTCCGTGTGCGTCCGTCAGCACACACAGGACGTCCGTGGCTGTCCGTGTGTGTCTGTGTGTGTCCGTGTGTGTCCGTCAGCACACACATGACGTCTGTGGCTGTCCATCTGTACACATATCACCACGCTGTCCCTTCCTGTGGACTGTGTGGTTGATTTTGTCCCACGTGGGCTGTCTGTTCAATACACAAAGGACGTCCGTGGGTGTCCGCCAGCACACACGGGATGTGTGTGGCTGTCCGTGGCTGCCCGTTAGCACACACAGGACGTCTGTGGCTGTCCGTGTGTGTCAGTCAGTACACACAGGACGTCCGTGGCTTTCGATCAGTACACATATCAGCACGCTGGTCCTTGGACTCAGCACGCTGGCCCTTCCCATGGACAGTTCGGGTGATTTTGGCCCAAGTGGGCTGTTTGTTCAGTACACACAGGATGTCCGTGGGTGTCCGTCAGCACACACAGGATGTCCGTGTGTGTCCGTCAGCACACACATGACGTCCGTGTGTGTCCGTGTGTGTCCATCAGCACACACAGGATGTCCGTGGCTGTCCATCAGTACACATATAAGCACGTTGGTCCTTGGACTCAGCACGTTGACCCTTCCTATGGACTGTTCAGGTGATTTTGGCCCACGTGAGCTGTCTGTTCAGTACACACAGGACGTCCGTGGGTTTCCGCCAGCACACACAGGACGTCTGTGGCTGTCCGTGTGTGTCCGTGTGTGTTCGTCTGTGTCCGTCAGCACACACAGGACGTCTATGGCTTTCCATCAGTACACATATCAGAACGTTGGTCCTTGGACTCAGCACGCTGACCCTTCCCGTGGACTGTGCGGATGATTTTTGCCCACGTGGGCTGTCTGTTCAGTACACACAGGACGTCAGTGGGTGTCCGCCAGCACACATAGGACGTCCGTGGCTGTCTGTGTGTGTCCGTGTGTGTCCGTCTGTGTCCGTCAGCATACACAGGACGTCTATGGCTGTCCATCAGTACACATATCAGCACGTTGGTCCTTGGACTCAGCACGCTGGCCCTTCCCGTGGACTGTTGGGGTGATTTTGGCCCACGTGGGCTGTCTGTTCAGTACACACAGGACGTCCGTGGGTGTCCGCCAGCACACACAGGACGTCCGTGGCTGTCCGTGGCTATCCGTCAGCACACACAAGACGTCCGTGGCTCTCTGTGTGTGTCCATCAGCACACACTTGACGTCTGTGGCTGTCCATCAGTACACATATCAGCACGCTGGTCCTTGGACTCAGCACGCGGGCCCTTCCTGTGGACTGTTCGGGTGATTTTGGCCCACGTGGGCTGTCTGTTCAGTACACACACGACGTCAGTGGGTGTCCGTCAGCACACACAGGACGTCCGTGTGCGTCCGTCAGCACACACAGGACGTCCGTGGCTGTCTTTGTGTGTCTGTGTGTGTCCGTCAGCACACACAGGACGTCTGTGGCTGTCCATCAGTACACATATCAGCACGTTGGTCCTTGGACTCAGCATGCTGACCCTTCCCGTGGACTGTTTGGGTGATTTTGGCCCACGTGGGCTGTCTGTTCAGTACACACAGGACGTCCGTGGGTGTCCGGCCAGCACACACATGACGTCTGTGGCTGTCTGTGGCTGCCCGTTAGAACACACAGGACGTCCGTGTGTGTCTGTCTGTGTCAGTCAGCACACACAGGACATCCGTAGGTGTCCATCAGTACACATATCAGCACGCTGGTCCATGGACTCAGCACTCTGGCCCTTCCTGTGGACTGTTCGGGTGATTTTGGCCCACGTGGGCTGTCTGTTCAGTACACACATGACGTCCGTGGGTGTCCGTCAGCACACACAAGACGTCCGTGTGCGTCCGTCAGCACACACAGGACGTCCGTGGCTGTCCGTGTGTGTCTGTGTGTGTCCGTCAGCACACACAGTACGTCCATGGCTGTCTGAGTAAAATAAGTTATTCATGACTCACAGGACGTCTGTCACAGGTTAGACAGCTGGTGACATGCTTCAGCACACCAAGCAGCACAAGTAGCTGAACATTTCCCTTCCATAAAGAAAGATACTAGCAGCGGAAGCAAACAGCTTGTGACCAGCATGTGACTTCTAATGAGCAAGCAGGTAAGCAAGTAGGTGCATATCATGTGACCTAATTACTGAGGAAGAAAGTAGGCTAGAAGGTGCAAGGCATGTGACTGTTCAGAAATAATTTTAAGAGTTTTGTCGATATTTTTCGGACTATTTCGACTAAATATTTTTCATCATTCGAATCTCGTCCTGCTCTGAATAAACTCGCCAAGCAAAAATAAAAATCGACAATAATAATTAACACTCGACCAGAAACATCAGGAGATGGTCTTTCGACCAAAAATAGCCCCGTCGAAAGATTAATTCACCATGTCGATTTTTATTTAAATTCTGATCTACCAATCATCAAACTCATCTTAAAGAATTTTCTCCACCAAAATTCTATCTGCTCGTGAGGGTTATTAAATTCTCCCCCCCCCCTCAAAAGAATTCGTCCCCGAATTCTGAAAACATAGATATTAGCTCTGACTTTATCTTAATCTGCCTATGATTACACAACTGATTTTCGGTTCCTCAACTCTTACAAACAATCATTTCTTTTTTGAGCGAACAGCTTGAGGAAGAAACAAATTTATTACTACTAGATAACGTTTGTCAACTGCGGTCTGCATACTTTTTCTAACAATCTTGTATCCGTAGACTATCACTTCTCAACCTTTTCTATCTGGCTCTCCCCCATAACAACAACATGAAATTTGGAACGTTAGGCGATGTGCCATACTTGATGGTAACATCTCGAGTCTTGTGTGTGTTAACTTGATTAACCGTGCAACAATCAAACAAGAACATGCACAATCAATCACGCCAACATGAATCAGACCAAGGGTGCTACTCTCAAATACACACACTCACCCATTCCAAGAATTTCACTTACTGTATTCTTTACACTTCTGGTCTATCTGAGACCCTCTTCATAATCTTCTGAACAACTTAATCTCTCCTATGTTTCCCATTACCAAGTCTGGTTCTATAGCTTTCTGATTTCTTTCTTATGCCCAACAACTGAGGATTCAACATGTCTGTCTATACCAAGCTTGATTCACCAACGGAATACTCTTGTATGACGACTTCACACTTTATGTATTGATACATCCTCCGATATCTTAACAACCTTGGTATTCCCATATGCGTTACGGTCATACCTTTCTTTAACTCATTAATATTCTTCGGCGTTAACATCTCTTTTCTACTCATCTAGTTTAATCTTCTGGTAGAACTTGAGTTCCTTCTCCCACGTCTTTTCTAACTAACGTTTTGTACATAACCCTCCTCATATAATCCACTGAAATTATCTTCATCACGCTCCTCCTAAGTTTTCCTTAAGTTCTCATTTCTCAACTGTGTTCCTCAGATAGAAACGAGTAAGCCATCTTGATTTACTACTTGCGATCTTGGAGACTTTTTGCTCTCTCCTGGTATAACAGCCAAATCAATCATTTTGATTCTGCTTCTTGATTTTTGAGTTCCTTCTCAATATTGACACCAACTTCCCCTCTCCTCAAAGGATAAGCAACTGCATTTGCGTTTATTATGTTTTCTTTGATCAGTGAACACTTGCATTCTTTTTCCATACTGAAATGATAAACAATTTGAAGAGCAAACAAAATTGTAGCCAACTCTTACTTGTGCATTGGATAATTTTCATTATGCCTCTTTAGCTCCCTGATGCATAAACGATTATTCAATCGTTTTGCATCAGCATTCACCTAACTGGTTGACATGTTACGCTCATGCAAGGCTAAGATGTGCGTAGACATAGAAACTTCCTCTTTATGATATTCTTCTTCTTTACTCCTTTCACTTCATTCCGAGGTAATACCTTTCTCAATCAATCAGCTCAGAAGTTGATATGGGTGTCAACTCTTGAACAAACTTCTGATGGTAAGTCCAAAGATCTATGAATCTCGATAACGGAGATTAGACACGGGCATTATTCGATAGCAGCAACATTTTTATTTTTTTAAAAAAAAATCTCCAACAAATCCTTGTTCCAACTTGCTGACTAACAGATCCAACTTCCATTTTCCTAGCAGTAGCATTTACTATAACTTGATGCATCCATCGAGCGTCTTTGAAAACCAATTGCACCATGCAACTGATCTTAACCACTCATAAATTCTAGAAAGTTGATATTTTAACCATAGCCATGTCATCTATAGTTGAACATAACCACAAAATCTCGTCTTTCTTCTTTATCACTGACATGGGCATTCCCCGAGATAATATCTAGGTCGAGGGAAACCTTTCTCCAAACAAATCTTCTAACTGCTACTAGAACTCGGCGAGAACCACTTGGTGAGATCCCTAGGCTATTACAGCGAATCAAGGTTGAACAAGAATATATAGAACATGTTACTTTTAGACCTCAACCATCCTTTCAATGCCTTAACCACATCTTCTTCTTTCCTGATTATCAGAATATCTTCTACTATGCTCCTTTTCATCTTCTACTCTCTAAACGATCAAGTTACTAGATTACACTTCTTCACCATTTTCCCAAATGGTTTTCAACTTGCCAAACTTATATCAGCGATGCTCAAACACTTGGTAGAGTAACATTGTAGGCCAACAATAACTGGTCCTCTTCAAAATACTTATTTCCTTAATATCCTAATTGAGCTCAGTAGCTAGATAGCCAATCTCATTCTAGATAGAAACATACCACTCTAACGGAAGTATTATGGAATGAGGAAGGCATACCATTAATTTAACTGGCAGCCAATACTTCCAAGAATAAGAACAGTAGACTTGAATTCACAAAAGTGAATCCCTTCTAATACTATGACAGTGCTCGGGAACTACAACTATGTGTTGTTACCGAATAAAATACAATATGGGGGGAGAATTCCATCCATAGGCAAGGTCTCTTACCACACCTTGATCACAATTCACATAATTTTTTTTTATTTCAATCATTCATTAAATTTTAAAAATGCACAAACACACACAATGGGATAAGAAGCAAACATGTGATTGGACCTTTCAGGGGTTTTGACGGTACATCCAACTATAATGTGTAGGCTCTAAATAGCCTAACACTTGGGTGTGGACTAACGGTAAGGAAAAGCGAACAAGTTTAACAAGTGTTATCTTAGGTATAGGTAACGTAGATCGGGTAACTTCATGAGGAAGGGTAAACTAAAATCCTAACTCTTCACAAGAACCACCAAAGCGCTAATGATGAAAATGTTCCAGGATTTCCCACACTTTGACAGTCATGACCATTCTATTCTTGCTAGTCACAACCATAACGGCTCAAGGTCCTCGATCTTGATCTGATGAAATGTACACCCAAAATCATCCCCAATGACTTACTTAACTCACTGCTTGAAACTGACCTATGATCTGCAGCGGTTGGAAAATAAACGGTCTGCATGACTTGGTTAACTTCTTCAGCAATAATAGCTTCTTTAACATTTCCTCGAAGCTTTGAAACTCCATGGTCTTTTATCTACTCCAAAACTCTTGGCTAAGTTTCCAAAGATTTTCTGTGTGATCATTGGCTTATTCTCCAAACCATAATCGATAAATCAAATTCACTCGACCACATATCTCAATGCTAAAATTGTTTTATATGATTAACTCGACCTTAACCTCCTGGCAGAAACATCTCAGTGTACCAACTCTGTAAACTGAATGTTCAATTGGTCCCATACCTTGTGTAAAAAATACTACTTCTTAAACTCATGAAATCTGTCCAACTCGAACTCAACTCTCTGAAGTAATTCTTGACTCTTGACCAACAACTCATAGCATTCATCTTCAAATAGCTTGCTGCCAAATCCTTCTTGTAATTCTCTGAACAACGGTCACATCAATATTCTGCTCTGAGTGTTGCATCTCAAATCTTCCTCAAGCAAAGTATGCCTCGAACGTTTTAGTCCATCTTCAGTATCTTGTGGTCCCACTACTTTTTTCCATCATAAGCTTCAAGATGTATTGTTGCCAACAGAAAGGTGCATGTGTGTCCATCGTCTTGTACTACAGCCGAACCATCTCTTCCTCCAACGCTAAGATCCAAACAAATGTTGAACAATTCATGCTTGTATGGCTCTGGTGCCTGTACGTCTCAGCATAAGTTGGTTAGAATTGAGAAGCCGGAAGACTAAGTGCATCTGAGTGATCATGTGCAGTCGAATCGTACTGAATCGGATCACAAACAATGACCGACTTGACATCGATAACACATGAGTCTGGAGATGTATTCGATGTATCAAATCTGTCCCATATATCTCTTTAATGAATTAGTATCCCCTACGAGAACTCAAAAGAACGGCAGAAAGTCATGTGGTTATTGACTCCTAACAAGCCGGTAATGAACCCCACCATGAGGGTAGCAAACTCGAGCCTGATGATAGTAACATCGGTAAGTACAGTCACCCGTTCAAGCTTGTCTCGGTGCTTATGCTATGAAAGATCACTGTTAGATAACTACCCATGACTATCTATCCTAAAATGAAGGAACCAGCCAGCATATGCTAGTTATCCTTGCGACTCATTTTGACTCGAAAAACATTTGAAACAAGTCCCATTCTAGCATCGTATAACCATGCTCTGATACCACCTTTGTGACACCCCCGATCGTAGATGACTAGAAATGACACAGTCGATGTTCCTCGATGGTTGATCCGAGGTTCTCATAATACTTCTGATTGCCTTAGACCAACAACCAAAGAACACCAACACCCCTATCAGATATCACACTAGGCTTTTCAACGCAAAAAAGCAATAACTGATAGTTAGTTCATCCGGACAAGGACTAATATCATATGGAACCAGTAGTTTAAAAACATTATTTATATATATTCAAGAGCATCTTACAAAATTTGTTATAAATTAACCTCGAGGTTTTCGGTCAATAAATGTTATAAATAAGAAATATCAAAACTCCTTTGCAAGAATAATAAAACTACCGCTGGCTAATGATGTTCCTTCCCGTCCTAGAGTAAGGTCTCCCGCCTATTGGTTACCTGCATCACAAATGAGTCATGAGTAACTAGTTTACTCAGTGAGCCTAGTCCCGCACCCAAATGTATATTAATAATATCTCAAGCAATCAACTCCATTTGTATGCAGTGGAATTGTATTCTATAACTAATAAAAATACATATATAAGCCTTATCATTCCATCGATGTGAATCTTATCTTAAACATCATCTCCACGACACCCGCCATTCACTCATACTTATATTATATATATATATGTGGGAACCGAAATTCACACTGTCGATTTCCGTTTAAATAAGGAAACTAGGAAAACCCTAATTTCCCAGAGGACCCGGATATCTGTTAATTACCACACGTCAAGCAATCAGAACACGAGAATAACAACGATAAAAATAAGAAATCGAAAAGAGAGCAAAGTAGATCTTTATTCCGAATCTGCGTATGAGCGTTACAACGAAGTATAAGGCTGGGCTCAAGAGCTGTCGGCGAGATTCCTAGTTCTGGCAACTCTAAGACGGCTAAACCTAATTGAGTCGCAGCTCGAAGTAACAAAAACGGAAAATTGCCTAAATTGCTCTAAGTGCTAAGTTTGCTCTGAAAAAGTTCTTCCCTCTGCTCCTCGCCTAGGACTCCTTATATACTAGCTCCAAGGTCGGTTTACGCTTTTACTCTTCTGCCCTTAAGCCGTCATAGCATAAAAATGGAGATATTCCATTTTTACCGATCTTCACAATTATCTTCAAAACTTCCGTATTTATCCGCGGAAACTTGACATTTATCCTTTCTCGTTGGCCAAGCGTGAACCATGCTGTGGTTCACGGGCTTTTGGTTAGGAAAAATCGTAGGATGGGCCTCGAGTCGTGTTTTAGGACCCTTTGGGCCGTCTTCCGACTCGACACGTTTACTACGAGTTTTCCGCGGTTTCTAATCCGCGAAGTTTGATTGATGAATTAGAATAGCGGGAAACATGGACTGAGCTTGCTACGGTCTTCGGGAGATAGCATTCGAAGGTTTGACGAGAATGCGAGGACTGGTGTCGTATCGATGTTCGGAAAGGTTCAATCGCTACACAGCGACCGAACTTTGGCTCGAGCCCGGTCGCTACGTAGCGACCGAGCGAGACGAGTGCTCGGTCGCTACGTAGCGACCGAGCTTTGGCTTGAACTCGGTCGCTACGTAGCGACCAAGCTTTGGCTCGAGCTCGGTCGCTATGTAGCAACCGAGCTTTGGCTCGAGCTCGGTTGCTACGTAGCGACCGAGCTTGGCTCAGGTTTGGTTGCTGCATAGCGATCGGACGGCGTGTATGCGCGGTGACCTAGCTTGGTTTGTTCGGTTTGAATCCCAAAGGATACTTCTTCGTAAAAACTTCGTATTGGTTATTTTTACGAAAATTACATCTCTCCTTTTACTATCTCTTTCGGGAATACGATCTCCGAGGATTTTCGGGTGGTAATTCCGTTGTAACCGTTTTTGACCCCAACAATATATATATATATATATAGACTAAACCCGGAAAATCACCAAGGCCAACCGAGCCTAGCAGGGAATTAAATATAACCACCATATACATTAGATATTCCAAGATCGAACATCTAACGCTGCATGCAGTTACACAGCCTCCAGGGTGCGACCCCATCATCGTGTTTTCGTGACCTTGTTCCGTATCGCATGAACAATTCACGGTAATGCGGGAACTCTCGGGAGAGTGAGCATACAATAAGACTTCACATGATTTATACTTATATATTTAATACTATACATATGCATTAGTACTTGAGAACAAGTACAAAGGTTTGGAATAAACCTCTATGATCATTCGTAAATATTTAATAAGTGTTTACATAATGTAAACACTCACCAATTCAATATTTGATCAAGAGACAAAGCCTATCAATCATCTACATTCAGTATTGATCAACCATCTATCTAGACTCACCTTTAAATCCATGAGATTGGCTAAGGAAGACTATACTCGAGCTCAAGCTAATCACACTCGACTTCTGGAATATTCTCGATTTACAACCACCACAAGGATTCAGCTGATCCGAACACTATCCTTGACCATCAGTACCAATAACAGAACGGTTGGAAAAAGGATAATCAGTCCGGTTCAACCCCACAGCTCAAGATTCAGTACAGCTACAAAGGCAAGTTCAAGGCAGCTTCAGTTCGGTTCAAACATAAATCGTTTCAGTTAAGCTGTCTAGATGCTAGGAGACCATGAACTGAACTAATATAAATCCACACAAGGGATTAAGAACTTAATCCAGAGAGGAAGAACAACAACTCAGCCAGCTGGTTACAATCTAAACTGATCTAGATCAAAAGGCAAAACAGTTTACCGGTTCAAATGAAACACTGTCTGAACTCAACTGATACTCCACCTTAAGATGAAGCCACACCAAGCCTGATCAGTACTACATCAAGAAAAGGTCGGACTCAATCAGAAAAAAAGCTGAATCGCAGTCAATCCAACAAAAATGCTCACATAAAACTGATCCACACAACAACTTACATCTTTACCAAATAAAATCAAAGGCTGAAGAACATAGGTGATTCTCAACTTCAGGACACCAAGTCTCCAACTCTTTACCACACAATACTCACTGATTAAAGTCACAAGATGGTGAGAAAGGATCGTTCAAGCTCACTTCTCTTCCCTGATTTTTTCTGAAATTTTCAACTTAGTTTTCTAACAGATTTCTTTTTTTTTTGAATGAATGCTAAATTTTATTCATCAAAAAACCTTTTTACATCAAGTGTGACTTTATATGAAAAGAAGACTACTCCTATTTCTTTACACTTTTCTTTACTGAAGAACCAAAACTTCTACCTCAAATCTGTATTTACATCCTAGTACCAACCAGTATTGCAAACTCACTTCAAGCCCTCCAATTCCCTTCGACTGTACCAAGCTGAGTTTGTTTCTGATGGCTTTGTCAATGTGTTTTGTCAAGACAGTAGCAGGCATAGGCTGTTCACCATGCCGTCTTCTGTTTCTCTCTCTCCACAGCATGTAGACAGTAGCTTGAAGAGTGTACCTGAAACAAAACTGTTTCTTCTTTTCCATGGGCGATGTGGCTAGTAGACTGACCAGGTCCTCCCACTTGCCTGAGTAGGAGTTGCACAAAATCCCCTTCATGAGTGATTCCCAAATCTGCGTGGAAAACGAGCACTCAAAAAAGAGATGATTGCGAGTCTCTGAAGCCCTTTTGCATAGTACACAATTGGTGTCTACCCCTTGACTCCATACAGCAACCCGGTCCATTGTAGCTAATCTGCCTCTGATGGCCAGCCAGGCCATAAACGCAAACTTCGGCGTGGCTTGAGAGAACCATATACTACCACCCCAGTCACACTGTGTAGCACTGACTCTTGTCATCCTCCATGTTTCTTTAGTTGAAAATCTCGGTTTGTAGCCGGAGTTCCATCTCCACATGTCAACATCTTTTGCACCAACACCCTCCACTTCTTGTTTTGCTGCGATATGACTCAGCTCCATATCTATCTGTTTTAGAATCTCTCTTCTATGCCTTATCCTCCTCCGCTGCAAAGCTTCCGCTACTGTGGCTTCTCTCCTAATACCCATTTCAATAACACCTCTTTCCCCTAGCATCTCCGACATAACACCTAAGCTGGACCATTTATCATACCAGAAAGAAGTGTGGCGACCATTGCCAACAGCTTTCATGTGAAACGTCCTTGCCACTTCTCTCAGCTTTAGCAATTTTTTCCAAATCCAAGAACCCGCTTGTGTCTTAACACTAACTTCCCAGAAACTCTTCGTACGCAGAAGATTTGATCTGATCCATTTACTCCAAAGGGAATCCCCCGCAACCAATCTCCATATTAGCTTCAACCCCTGAACCTTATTTACTTCCTTCAGCGCTCTGATGCCTAATCCTCCTTCTTTTACCGGCTTACAAATATCCTGCCACGCCACCTTTGCACCTGTAGACTTAAGGTCTGGACCTGACCAAAGAAACGCAGAGCAGAGCTGTTCTATCTCTTTGGTACATTGACTTGGCAATCTAAATGCAGCAGCCCAAAAGTTTATAATACTCATCAGTACAGACTTTATTAGCTGTAATCTACCGGCATAGGAGAGGAACCGGCTGGTCCAGGAACAGATGCGAGCTCTGATCCTTTCTAGCAGCGGCAAGAAGTCTTGTCTTCTCATAGCTTGAGTCATCAGAGGTAAACCCAATTAGCGCACTGGGAGATCTCCTACCTCAAGAGGGAAATTCCTAAGAATCCTCCCCTTTTCCACTTCAGTTATGCCAGCCATATAGATAGTTGACTTCTCTAGACTTATAGAGAGGCCCGACCAAACTTCAAACTCGTCAAACACTGCTAGAGCACCTTCAATAGACTCCTTTGAACCCTCCACAAACACCATCAAGTCGTCAGCAAAACAAAGATGCGTGAGATCTAGGGATTGACACCGGGGATGCAGTCTAAATCTCCTCTCCGCGCAGCTTGATCAATTTTATACGACAATATGTTCATACAAATCACAAAGAGGTACGGTGAAAGAGAACACCCCTGCCTCAACCCTCTTGTGCTCTGAAAATAACCAGCTAGTTCTCCATTGACTTGTACCGAGTAAGAGGGTGTGGTGATACATAACCTGATCCAGTGTATGAATCTCTCCGGGAATCCCATAGCAATTAGACAGTTGAGCAGAAATGACCACTGCACTGAATCGAACACCTTCGATATATCAATTTTCATTGCACAGCGTGGAGAGATCGAGTCTTTGTGATAATCCTTCACAAGCTCTGAAGCCAGCAACACATTTTCCATTAGGAGTCTCCCCTTTACAAATGCGGATTGATTCTCAGCAATAATCCTTGGTAGAATAAGCTTCAATCTGTTGGCTATGATCTTAGAAACCACTTTATATATGACATTGCAGCACGCAATGGGCCTATAGTCCCTCATTTCCTGCGCCACAGTCTTCTTGGGAATGAGAGCAAGGATGGTCGAGTTTATACCTTTCGGGAGAAAGCCAAGCTGAAAGACAGATTGTACTGCAATGGTAAAGTCCTGTGCGATAACTGACCAAGAAGCTTTATAAAATTCACAGGAAAACCCGTCTGGCCCAGGAGACTTATTTGGTGGCATGGAGAACAACACTTCTCTAATCTCTTCTGCTGTAACATTCGCTTGCAGCTGTCTGCAATCACCTGTGGTGCATTCAAAATCCAACAACTCCCTCAACTCCTCCACTGAAGCACCTTTAAAGCTTTCTGGTGTCAGATTGAGAACCTCTGTGAAGAAGCTCTCTGCCTCTGCCTTGATCGCCAAGTGGTGAAGTAGCAGTGCTTCCATCACGACATCTTATCTCTCTCATTGTGTTTTGCGCTTGTCTGGTTCTGATCGAGTTGTGGAAGGTCGTGTTATTTTGATCTCCCACATCCAACCAGTGAAGCTTTGATCTCTGCTTCAGAAAATCTTCCTCCAGCTCTGCAACATGTAGCCACTTATCGTATGCTGCAGCTTCCTCCTGCATTGCAACCGGGGTTGGATTTGCTACCGTGTTCCTCTGCTTTTCACAGAGAATGCTGTGAGCCTCTTTTGCTCTAACAGTTAAATTTCCCAGCTTTTCTCTTCCAAGATCCCATAACAACGGCTTAAGGTTCTTTAGTTTTTTCGAGAAGCGGAACATTGCAGAGGTAGAGATGAACAAATTCTCAGTAGACTCCCAATACTCCTTTATCATAGGCAAAAAGTTTGGGAGCTTGCCTACGGCATTAACGTATTTGAAAGGCCATCTAATCTTCTCCCGAGCTGGCAATAGCTGTATTTTGCATCGCAGATGATCAGAGCAGCCACCCGGTGCAAACATGGAGTATGCGTTGTTGAACCTATGCAATGCCACATCATTCATTAGCACCCTGTCCAGCTTCTTGCAGACTAACCCCTCCTCTCTCTTGTTACACCAAGTGTACAGCGGCCCCTGGTATCCCATATCAGAGAGATGACAATGCAGTACTGTGTGCTGGAAGTCTCGCATCCCCGGTGGCAACCTCACCAAACTATCCACTCCTGAGTGTTCTCCCCCATCGAGAATCTCATTAAAATCTCCCATAATTATCCAAGCTTTGTGTTGAAATAGAGGAGAATCGTGATGATAACAAATGTCCTCCCACAGCCCCTTTCTTTCATCTGCCTGATTACTTGCATAAACAAACGTACACATAAACTCTTCTTCATCTTGTAGCGCCACCGAAACTGTGATCAACTGGTCAGACTTGTAGACCGGAGTCATGCGGACCGTGTCTCTCCAAAGTAACCAGATTCTACCCCCTCCACTGTGCTCGTAATTAGTCATAGATGACCAATCCTTAAACACTGTACTCAAAATCCTTCCTGCTTTCTTTTCTTTCACTCTTGTTTCCAATATACACCCAACATCATCTCTTTATTACTCAACCATTCTTTTACCACGGACTGCTTTAGAGTTTTGTTGAATCCGCGGATGTTCCAGAAAAAACTTGACATATTAACGATGGCGGGAGGAGGACCTCGTGCTCATAGCCAAAGGATTTACATCCTGTGACCTAGCCTTCTTTGCCCTCTGCTCCTTCGTTATGCCCTTTGTCTCGTTCTCCTTTATCTCCTCATCCTGCTGTCCAATTTTGTTGGAAACAATTTGTACTTCCACAGACCCCCTCTTGCCTTCTTCTTCATTAATGTCATTTGTGTCTTGAGTTTCAACGCCAGTTTGAAAATCCTTCTCCATGAATTCACCCTCCTCCTCTTCCTCCTCTACGCTAAGGACCGCAAACTTCGAGGCCGAGATATGGAGATCCTCTGCCTGTTTTGTGTGTGAAGAACTCCCTGGGGATCTTCCCACTTTCGTTGGTGAAACTAAAGACCAATTTGTCTCAACAACTTCCTTTTCCCCTGCGTCCATTCTCTCATCCTCATTTGATGCCTTGATTTCCTCAATTCTCTCTGCGGCCTTGAGTGTTTCAGCAACCACCAGTACCTCTTCTTCGATAACCACTTCAGTGTTCTTCACCTTAGACTGTTCAACCACTCTTGGTTTGAGTTCTGGTGGCGTGCATATTCCTTTCTTGCCACCTCCTTCCCTGCGTCTTTCCCTTTCATTACACAAACTGCTTCTGTATGGCCCCCTTATCACACATCTTGCATCTCGATGGGAGCCATGGAAAATGAAACTCCACCCCAAACTCCTTGCCGTTCTTTGAAAAGTTAATCTCTTTTGGCAAAGCTTTGGAGACATCAACCTTTGCAAAAACTTTTGCAACCTCCAGATTCGAGCATGCTATTGGTTCTGGATGCAATTTAACCGGAAACCCCACCGCGCTAGTAATGAAACTGAGACCTTCCCAAGAGTACATATGGAGCGGCACTCTATGGAGATGAACCCACATAGGAATCGCTTCCTCTTCCTGCTTTTCTTCCTCGGACCTTGGCGACCACTTTGTAACTATCATGGGAACTCCCGCAATGTTCCACATCCCCCTCTTCAAGATCTTCTCCCTTGCTTTCATTCTAGAGACCCTAATCTCATTGTTGTTGCGTTAACCTCATAGACATCCACCTTTGTTGTTGTATCACCGTACTTCCAGATCTTGTTCAAGACCATATGAACCTTGCAACATGAGGAGAGATGTCTAAGAACTTTCCTACAACGAAATCTTCCCACAATGGCGTCGTAGTGTTAAGGACATCGTCTGGAATCTCAACTGTATGCAACCCATCTTTGTTTGAAACTTCGACATCGTACTTCTTCAAAACTTTCTTATCCTGAGCGACGGAGAGCCAACTCGGAGCCACTTGCTTTACTTTCTCTGTCGCTTCCCCTTGAAATCCTGACTTTCCGACCACTGAACCCTCATCCCCAACCTCCTTATCACCCTTATCCCTCGTCGGAGAGACAGGTGAACCCGGCGGCGCAGCCGAATCCATCGTCAAAACCCTATCTCGTAAAATCGCCTCCAAAATCGCACTTTACCAAAACGGAGCGTTTTACTTTACCAAAACGGAGCGTTTTTTTCTTTCTAACAGATTTCTCTCTCTTCTTTCTCTCTTCTTTCTCTCTTTCTCTCTGAACTTTTCTCTGATTTTCTATCTGTTTCAGGACGTCAAAGGAGAGAAGAGGGTATTTTATATAATAAGGAGTTGCTTCAGATGAGGGTTTCTCCCACAAAAGACAAATATGAGGTTAGACAGCTGGTGACATGCTTCAGCACACCAAGCAGCACAAGTTGCTGAACATTTCCCTTCTTCCATGAAGAAAGATACAAGCAGCTTGCAAAAAGCTTGTGACCAGCATGTGACTTCTAATGAGCAAGCATGTAAGCAAGTAGGTGCATGTCATGTGACCTAATTACTGAGAAAGCAAGTAGGCTAGAAGGTGCAAGGCATGTGACTGTTCAGAAATAATTTTAAGAGTTTTGTCGATATTTTTCGGACTGTTTCGACTGAATATTTTGTCGATATTTTTCGGACTGTTTCGACAGGTGAGCTGTTTGAAAAGTTCAGCTGCTTGCAGCTTTCTTCTGGTAAGGGAAAGGTGAGCTGCTTGTGCTGAAGCTGGTTGCCACATGTTTCTCCAAACTACCACTTTGTGTAAGGAGAAAACCCTGAGCTGAAGCAACCCCATATGGTATAAAACATCTTCTCTCTCCTTTGAACGTCCTGATACTGCAAGAAAACCAGAGAAAATTCAGAGAGAAAGAGAGAAGAGAAAAAAAAGAGAAAAATCTGGGAGAGAAAATTTAGTTGAAAAATTCAGAAAAAAATCAGGGAGGAGAAGTGAGCTTGGACGACCCTTTGTCACCATCCTGTGACTTTAATCAGTGTGTTATGGTGTGGTGAAGAGCTGATGGTTTGGTGTTCAAGAGATTAGAATCACCCAAGTTCTTTAGCCTTGGATTTTATCGGTAAGAACATATGGGTTTGATGAGATCAGTTTTGCTTGAGCTTCAGTTCTTGTTAGGTAACAAAAATGATTTGGTTTTGTTTCTGGTCTTTAACCTATCATGGGTATCTTGTCCTGATCAGGTTAGACGTGTGTTCAGATTGAAGTTATATCAAACAAGTTCATCTTAAAGCTTGAGGAAATCGGTAAGCCATAGCTACTAGTTCAGAGAAGTTTTGTTTGGAACAAGTGGAATGATTTGTTAAGCTTCCTGTCATGATTAGTTTTTAAACCTGTATGTGGATTGATCTTGGTTCAGTTATGTCCCTTAGATATTTTTTTAAAGGCTTAGCTGAACTGAATTATCCTTCAACCGAACTGAACTGCTTTGAACTAAGCTGAGTAGAGTTTCTGTTGGAATCAACCTGACTGATCTTGTATCCACACATTCTGAATCGGGAGTGAAATGGAGTGTTATTAGTTGAGCTCGAGTCTAGTCTTCCCTAGCCAATCTCATGGAATCAAAGGTGAGTGTAGATAGATGATTGATGAGTAGTGAATGAAAATTTTTTGATTGAACGCACTGATTGTAGATGATTGATAGGCTATGTCTCTTGATCAATATTGAATTGGTAAGGTGTTTACTTAGTGTAAACACTTATTAAATATTTATGAATGATCATAGAGGTTTATTCCAAACCTTAGTACTTGTTCTAAAGTACTAATACATATGTATAGTATTAAATATAATTAAGTATGGAAGTAATAATCATGTGAAGTCTTATTATAAACCTGTCTTCCAAAATACCCGTATGAATGATGATTACCATGAATTGGTCCTGCGATATGGAACAAGGTCACGAAGACACGATGATGGGGTCGCACCCTGGAGGCCGTGTAACTGCATGCAGCGTTAGATGTTTCATTTTTGAATATCTGATGGCGATGATGGTGATGCTAACTCGCTAGACTCGTTTAGCCTTTGTGGTTTATCGGGTCTGGTATATATATATATATATATATTATATATTATAAACTATGATTATATGATGATATGAGAGACGGGAATAGGAAGTA